>NC_056742.1:263430894-263648394 GCF_019279795.1 Protopterus annectens | reverse complement strand
CAGTAGAGAGCTTGGCTAGCAAGGGAGCAGAAAGAGGTACACAGAATACATTGGGCATCACCGCATACTGTAGGCACGCGCACACACACACACACACACACACACACACACACACACACACACACACACACACACACACACACACACAAGCACCTGCAAACAGAAACAGGAGAAGATATGGAGATGACCAAGAGGATCAGTGGTCTGAGGAGAGCACTGCATAGAAGTGCCAGTTCACAATGGAAGGTAGTCTGTTAGAAATAGGAGTAGCAAGCTTCAGCAGTCTCATAATGACCAACAAGAGATTACTGCAGGAAGAGGATGAACAGCCTGGGCAGCAAACCTGAAGAAAGAGGATAAAGATGGACTGCGGTATTTCCATGCTCATGTGAGGACCATCTGAAGGATTTTAGACGACCAGAGGGATTAAGTAAACTGAATCAGTTTAAAATCCCTTTGATGCATAGGTGTGGACTGGTTAAAGTGGCAGTACAGAAGTGGCCACAGACAGAGTGAAACACCACAAGGGTGAACAGGTTAGTCATACAGTTGGGGTCCTTCAAACTGAAAAAATATGTAAACTCAGTGCCCTCACCTCGCATTTCAAAGACTGACTAACTTTGTGAGTTGCGATAAAGTACCATAAAGAGATTTTAAGGGTGGGCTGTATAACAAAATATATATATATCTACAGACACACATATACACACAGTTTTTTTCCTTTGTAAAGAGCTGGAGGATATCTGGGGAAGCAGTGCACAGGGACAGTGGACGTGATGCATTTCCCATCCTTTTGCATAGAAACCAGCTGACTTATACTTACCCAAAAAAAAAAAAAAAAAAAAAAAAAAAAGAGTACCATAGAAAAAGGGGAATTACAGTGACCCGGAAAAGGAGACAGTATGCTCAGAAAGAGCAACTGAGACTTTTAATTAATGAGAAAGAGGAGTGCCTACACAGAAAACCAACAAAGGGAGGAATGACTCAGATCTTTCATACGAGGAACTCATGAAGACATGGAGTGACTGTTCATAGGTGAATACTAGGCTAACTACCCTGAAGGGCCATTTTAAGCCTAGCCAATAACCCGAGGTCAGAATTGAACCCAAGGTTCTTTTGTTTATGAGATGAAGACCTTAACCATTATGCCAAAACACAGTGGTCTTAATCCTGAGTTTTCTACCTTCAAGTCACACATTAAACTTTTTTGCTATATAAACATTATTACCTAGTTTATTAAATGTAACTGAGATAGCTGTATGGGCTTGGAGTATCAATTCTACAAAATATCTATAAATAACTGAACTACAAAAAGCAAGATATCATAACTTATTAACACGGTCACAAAAGTCTACTAAGTTGGATATTCTCTGAATGCAGTAAATCCATGCTGACAAACATTTAGATAACATAGTCCTTTTAAAGTTTCAATCTATGTATTTTTATTTATCCTTTGTTGATTGGATAAGTTCCACTAGGCTTTGGTCCTCTTTTCAATGGAGACTGCAGTTGGTTTTTATAGCACTAGGGAAATTTGGGCAGGGCATCGAGGAACTAGCTCTGTTCCTTTCACTATATGCTACGGGATCTTTTACAACTACCACAGCTATCACCAACTCTAGCAGATGGCACTTTGGTTTAACATCTCATCTAAGGCTGGTTGTGCTACTTCCTGATCTGAATCCATTGAATCAGTATGAAAAAGGATGCACAGAAGGGATAGACTGTACATGGGACTGAGTGAACTGTGTTACCTCAAACTGTAGAAGCTGTAAGTACGGTAGCTCGTTTATTTCACTATGAATCTAATTACTTCTTACTTATAATTTCTACATGCATGTACTTGTGGAGATCAGGAAAATTTGTGGAAATGTCAAAATACTGAAATTTTTTTTTTTTTTTTGAGGGCAACCCCCATCCCCCCCCCCCCACACACACACACACACACACACCGTCTAACTGAAATGCATACGTACAAGCCAGTACACATCAGTGCAGTAAATGAGCAATCAGCTGGTGAGGAGACTAGCTAGTAAATTTAGCTTGAGAAGGTTTCGATTGAGCAAATAGTCTTGAACAAGTGTGGGTAAATCCAACAGGATTGTTCATGAATAGAGCGGAGAAGAGAATTGTAGATGGAACTTGTTACTTTCCCAATAAAGATAGGAGGGGAGAGGCACCATCCTTGAACAACTGACTGTCTAGGAACAGATGGGAGACTCGGGAAATGAACTGCAACAGGTTAGGAGGCATGAAAGAAACAATATGAGGAGGGATATTCACACTAGGAAATGCCAACGAGAAAAGAAGAGTATTCCAAATAGCTGCATAGGAAGAAGTACAAAGTATTGGGGCCTAGGAAAATTTCTTCCAGGTGAGGAAAGCATAGCAGAGGTGTACAACTAGCCCCACCTGAGAGACCTTTAACATAGGTGCCTGTAGTACCCATGAATGGGTGAGATGACCCAGGAGTCTGCTATCTAGCTCAGAATTAGAGCAGTTTGGGATGAAAACTGAGGAGGTATGGTAAGAGGAGACATGGTGAGTGAGTGTCCTTTGGAGCAAGGAAGAGGCAGAAGGAACCATGAGGAGCATGGGAAAATAACATATTCCCCATTGAAAGGAAAAGTATGATCTGAAAAGTGGAGAGTGGTGACAATTGGGACCAGTACAGGAGACTAAGATAAAGGGAACTGTGCAAACTGTGTACCAGGGAATTCTGAGAGGTGATTCATGCTAGTGCAAGGGTAGGAAAGAGAAAAGGGATAGTGATGGTTTAAGAAGATTGTACAAGTTCAAGCACAGGTAATGAGACATGGGCAAAGGAAGATGGGGCATTTGGTAGGAAAAGTGGGAGGAGAGACTGTAGAATATAGTAAGCATCTTTGTCCCAAACATGGGCAAAAAACGGTTTGGCAGATTTTCTGCGTCAGATGCCACATAGGAAGAACACCATTTGAAATGAGGGAAGAGTGAAACATCACAGGAAGAAAATATGGAAAGGAGATTTGTGAAAGAATGTAACGAACAGCTACAAGAGTCTGAAGGGAAGTGACAAAGAGAGAAAGGCAACAAGTAGGAAGCAGTCATAAGTAGTTGATGAAGCCTTGGAAGACTAAGCCTATATGGAACAATCAAATGAAAATCCTACGTAGGTAGCACCGTTTTCTGAGCAAACTATTCAGAAGACAAAAGGAAAGGAAATGCTAGATAATGGACGTGTAGTGCAGAGCAGACTGGCATAATCCACATGTTGTGGGAATACAGTCTGATAAGAGAACTCTGGAAGAGCGTGGTCGAGGAGTGAGGTTAGGTGAGTGAGACTCAAAAGACTCGTAGCTTTTTCTATGTTTGACCGTCTGTTAGAGGGAATTGCTTGGAGTCAGGGACAAAGGAGAGAAATACTGATGTTAGCAGGATAAAGGAAATTGCCATACCACTAAACGCTGAAAAAGCCAAGAAGCTTCCTCTATCCCAGACTTACAAATTCAATTGTCATATGAAAATTCATCAAGTACCTAAACGTGTAACCAGAGGAGAGGAGTTAAGGAAATTGAAGGAATTCCTTGTTCTTTCTCTTTTAGATGTGGCCAACCTCAAAACAGGAAGAAGCCCATTATAAATTTAGTGTTGTATGTTCTTGCCTCTTTCTGTGCCAGTCATCTTACATAAGAAGACAACTCCATTTGCCCGGCTGAAGCAGTTATGGTCCTAAGTATAGTCTGTGGTTAACTTTAGAAATTGTGGTTCTCTGAATTTAACTATGGCATAGAAAGGTATCACACAAGGTCAAGTGAATTCTGCTTGTTGGCATGGTTAGTCACACTCTGGAGCTCTTACATTAAGCTCCAAAAACAGCTTCATTAAGTGGCAAAATCATACTTGTACTTTTAAGACAGCTGCAGACTGAACTACTAAAAGTGGGTGTAAAAATTGTTTCCTTCATTTTGCTGAGAAAGGCTATAGGGTTTCATTCTAATGACTTTCTTTCTCAAAGCGACAATGTCCATGCCATCTTGAGCCTCAGCATCTGTAGTGTATTCAGTTCTGCGTGGTGAATTTTCACGGAGTCTTGCTTTGGTACACTGAGTCTTCATAGTTTCCTGGACATGATTCGTGCCTTGTGGTAGATAGTGTTTTGAGTCTACACAGGAAGTTCCTTTTGATGCGCTTCCATATTACTGTTGCAATATTCTTCATCTAAGGGATCGCCTGTGAAAGATAGCCCATTGTCTGGCCAGTATACCAAAGGCTTCATCTCTTATAGGCACTGTACATCACACATATACTCCCCATTCAAGACATAGAGCATATAGTTGATGTACAGATGCAAACACTCAAAACTTGTTTACTTCTGAATGCCATTTTCATATGTCAACCTGAACGCCCTTCTGCTGTGCTGTTTTCCTAACTTTTTTTTTTTTCAGATAAGTGCCCTTTGAGGTTTCTTCTCTTACTTTTTTTATTGTTTTGTATTTTGTGAAATCCAGGAAGGTAAAATGTTAGTGTTTGAGGCAGAGTCCTCATAAAGACAATCACAACCAGTGTCCTTTTTTGCTTTGGTGTTTCCCATGATTGTGCACAGTGTTCTGTCAGACAGGCATTTTGTTGGCTCGGTGCAGGGGTGAAATCCTCCCATCCCAAGGGCCAGCCATCTGCCAAGGAGGAGGTCAAAAAATTCTGGCCTGATCTGGCTGCTGTGCGGCATCCCCGGATGTGTCTCTAGAGGCTAGTGAAAGCCCTTAGTACTGGTGTTTGCTTCAGATTCCTCTGCAGCGATCATGTTGGAGACCAACTTGGATCTGACTCCTCCCTTGTCCTCGGAGGCTTTTCAAACCTCTGTAGCTGAAGTTTATTGGTAATCTCGACTGACAGTATACGAGGGACTGAGGGGCATTTCTCAGATTTTAGTGAGGGATTAAATTCCTACCACCATGATAGATTCGCTCCATGGGCTTGACCCTCTGAGGATTTTTTGAGTGGATGTCCTACCGTAAAAAAAACAGAAGGCAAATCATATTCTCTGTTGTAAAGGATCCCCAATGTAAATGGCAGTATTTCACTCAGGGTTTAGTTAATAATTTGATGTCCTTGAAGCTTCATGAAGGGGTTTTGGTTCCTCTTTCCTTTTGGTCTTCACTCCTGTTAGGGAATTGGACTCCTTAGATGAGGTTTGGATTCTTGGGAAGAATCTGAAGTCCAGACTCCATTTGGAAGAGTTGTCCTTTGGGGATATCATTACCCACATGATGAGCTAATTTAAGTGAGATTTTTCTCAAGTCTCTATCAAAAAAGGTTTTATGGGTTCCTACAGATGGAGTCTCCCAAACCATCTGCTGTTCTTCCTGTTTTGGCTGCCCTTTTGGATACATTTTCAGCCTCCTGCACCTAGTAAGCCTGATAAGTTCTACAGAGTGCCTGAGGATGCCCCTAACTCTCAGCCTCCTGCACCAAGGAAGCCTGATAAGTTCTACAGAGTGCCCGAGGATTGCAAATTTATTTATAAGTGTCCTTCTGCTCATCCTTCAGTAGTGTCACTTTCTTCTGACAAGCCCTACAAATTGTTACCTTTTACCAAGCTGCTTCCTTCTGACAAGGATAGTAGGGCCATGGAACGTTTGGGCAAGAAGTTGTACGACCCATATGACCATGTATGTTTTGACTCTCCTCTCCCAGGTTTCTAAGGTGGCTCTGACTTCCCTGATGCTGAGAGGAAAGCTTCTGCCCTTTCCCTGTTGGATTCAGCTCCAGTGGTTGCCCACCATTAAATCAAATACAGCTATGTTGCTGCTAATACCTCTTCCAGAGTTGCTGCCTCTGGTATGGTGATGAGGTGTTATTCCTGGCTATGTCTTTATGCCTCACTGGATAACATCAAGGTCAAATCTTTGGATGCTTTTAGATGCTCTGCTCCTCTGACTAACCTAATTCTTTTTGGGACTGCTGCTGCTGCTGACTTATTCAGATTCCTACAGGATAAGGGCAAGGCCTTCCAGAAGCTGAAACATATTTTTGTTTCTCCTGTTTCCAAGTTTGAGAACTATTCTTCCGAGCCTGCCTTTGCTCGTAGATAAACTCATCCCCTCCTAAGTGTAAGAAGGGTTTTAGACGTGTTCCTCCTCCTTAGTCTACTCAAGACTCCTCCTTCCCAGAAACCTTCCTTTCAAGACAAGCCCAGTTTTATTTTACATTTGGTCTTCCCGTCTCCTCGGCCAGGTCCCCTTGTCTCTCTGCCTCTCCCTGACTCTTTCAAATTGGCATCTGATCACCTCAGGTTCTTGGGTTCTGTCCATTGTCTGTCAGGGGATATTTCATGGTTTTGAAGTATCTTCCTCCCTTTTCAGACATTCCTCAACCTCCTTGGAAGCAACTTCCTCATTTCCCAGAGATTCTACAGTTTCTTTTGGATCATGGCACCATTCAGCCTGTTCCTCCCATCCTGGTTCTGAGGGGGTTTTACTCAAGATTTTTTTTGTCCTCTGAAGAAGGGTACATGGAGACCAATTCTGGATCTTTCCTTGCTCAGCACTTTTCTGAAGATGATCTCTTTTTGTATGTTCTCCCTTCAGACATTGTTCCCTTTTTTGCTTCCTCAGGCCTTTCTGTTGTCGCTAGATCTCAAGTATGAGTACATTCACATTGACATTCATCCCCTCTTCAGGAAATGTTTACTTTCTGTGTCTGTCCCTTGCATTTTCAGATGTTCTTCGTGTTTCACTGTTGCAGTCATCACATTTGGGTTATCCCTGCCAGGGTAGCCCTCGGCTGGCCCAAATACCAGAGGCTTAGTATTTCTGCATTGGTTGCTGTCGCTTGTGGACTGGCGTCAGGTCTTCAGTCGTATAAAGTAAGACAGCTGACGCCATTACATCAGTCTTTCTTGCCATGGAGCCCGAAGCAGATGCATTTCGCATGAGTGCCGGTCGGCTGCTACCTGTGTTTTCTTCTTCAAATTGATGCTGAGGTCTTCTAAAGCTAAGTAGCCCATTGGGGATCCTTTTTTGTTGCACTAACCGATGTCAGAAAAAGTTAACAATTGTCTCACCTGTGGAAAGCAAATACCACACCGAGACTTCCACTCTTACTACGTCACTTGTTTAGGCCCAGACCACAATGTCCCCCGCTTTCGCTTTTGTGCTTTGTTCAACACCAGAACTATCCGTCGTCAGGTCCTTATTGTAGCCAGATATTTTCGTTTACAGTCTGAGTTCCGATATGGCTTTGTTAAGCCATCTGACAGCAGATCTTCTGAAAAAATGTAAAGATAGACCGAGGCAGACCGCACAGGTCCAAACTTACCGACAGCACTTCTGTTAAGCTAGTCATCAGTCCTCCAGTACTCAGTGAGGAGCTTTCGCAGACTCTGATGCCTGCTTCTGTTGATTCGCAGGCCACTACCAAGACCCTTTCAGAGTCCGGTATGCTGCAAAACTCTTCTTCGACTAAGGATCCTGCGGTCATCTCTACCTTGGATGGGTCCGGAGCCACTGAGCAGGCACCGGCTTCCGAGGAAGTCCTTCACACTACCGAATCATGACACAAACCAACATCTTCTTTCGTGACCACCATTCTTTCAGAAACGACCAAGTTTCTTTGGCCCAGGGTTCGAACCACACCCAAAAAAACAACGACCTACTCACAGGTGCCTGCTACCTTGCCTCACTCTCAAATGCTTAAAATGGCAGAAGACCTTATCATGCTGATCAGAGGGAGCCAAGCTACGCCCCTCAAAAAGGAAAGGAGATCTGTCCCCTGTAGTTTTGTCTGAACAAGAGTCAGATGAGTCTGATGCATCTGCCTATGAAGACATCCAACCCGTTTCCACTTATGAGGATTCTGATACAGAGGACTCCATTCCTTCAGCCTCTCTCCCAGAGGATTTTTCTTTTGGGGAAACCCTGCATACTTTAAGGGAGCATTTCCAATGGGAGAGTCAGGACTACCCTCAGTCTTAAAAGAGACTCATGGAATTCTTAGATCTTCCGCAACGCAGACCCTTGGCCATCCTCCCAGTCCTGGATGTTGTGGATGATGTTTTCCTTGAATCCAGCTTGACTCCTGATGCCCTACCTCCTGCTCCCAGAAAACCAGATAGGTACTATAGAGTCCCTGACTCACACAAATATATTTTTAAATATCCAACAGCTGACCCTGAGGTCATTTCTCAAGGGCCAAAAGGGATTAAAGCAACCTCTGCTAAGAATCCCACACCCTCAGACAGAGATTCCTGAGCATTGGACAAATGGGGGTAAAAAAGTATACACCTCAGCTACTCTTGCTATCAGGGCACTAAATTGTCAGTTCCATATGCTGAAATTTCAACAACGTACCCTGGAACTCCTTAAACAAAAAATGTCTTCCCTTCCTGCTTGGGCAGATGTTGTCCCTAGATCTCAAGTATGAGTACATTCACATTGCCATTCATCCCCACTTCAAGAAATGTTCACGTTTCTCTGTCTGTCCCTTGCATTTTCAGTTCTCTGCTTTGCACTTTGGCCTCTCTACTGTCCCAAGGGTATTCACCAAATTCTTCACTCCTGTCATTGTTTTTTGCAGGCTTCAAGGTATGCAGACTTTTCCCCTATCTAGACTATCTGCTTATTCAAGCTTCTTCTCCCAGCAGTCTACTATAGGATCTCCAATGTACCACTTATCTTTTACACAGTCTGGAGTGCACCATTAACCTCCAGAAATCAGTTCTGACACCTTCCCAGGATAATGTTTTCCTCTGATGCAGGCGTCAGACAGTTCCAATGCTGGCATCTCTTCCTGCCCCCAAGGCTCTATGTCTCTGCCTGTTTTCACTCTATTCTTCATCTATCCTTTGTCATGGCCAGGGAATTTTTAAGGGTCCTGGGATTTATGGCTTTCACCATTCCCATGCTCCCTCTTGTCAGGCTCCATATGAGGAAACTTCAGTAGTACCTCATAATGGTGCGGCTTCAGCATTGCCCACTCCCTGGAGTTCCCTGTTCCATTTTTTCTTTGCCTAAGGTTTGAGCTTCAATGGTGGATTCATCAGCTCTCTCAATCCAAGGCTTCCTTTTCAAGCTCCAGTTCCAACTCAGGAGCTTTTCACGGACACCTTAGGTAGTGGGATGGGATGCCTCTTGTGATCCCCTAAATGTCCATGGTCTCTGGCCTCCTCATCAGAAGTCAGACCATACCAGCATAAAAGAGATAAGGGCTCTGTTTCTGGCTCTGCAAGGTTTTCATTCCCTCTTTCATCCCAGGTGCCTCAAGATTTTCATTGAAAATACCACAGCAATGTGGTATGTCAACAAGCAAAGGGGCATGAGATCCTGTCTTTTTTGGAGACTAGCTGTTCAGGTTTGAGATCTAGCCATGCAGTATCAAGTGACTCTTCCAGCAGTTTTCATTCACTCAGAGCACAACCTCATGGCTGACTCTCTGAACAGGTCCAGAACACAAGCTCACAAAAGAATGCTTTGCAGAGATGTGTTCCTGGACATTTTCCATAGATGGGATATTCCTCAAGTAGATCATCTTGCTTCTCCTCTGAACAGGCAACTTCCCGTATTCTGTTCCAGAATCCCAAGCTCTCTGACTTGGAAAGTGGGTGCCTTGTCTTTTTCTTGGAAGGGGATATTTCTGTACCCCCTTCCTCTGTTGCTATGAGATCTGCACAAGATCAGGCAGGTCTTTCCCAAAATCTTGCTGGTGACTCCCTTTTGGCTCAA
The DNA here is from genome assembly GCF_019279795.1 of Protopterus annectens. Classification (NCBI taxonomy): domain Eukaryota; kingdom Metazoa; phylum Chordata; order Ceratodontiformes; family Protopteridae; genus Protopterus; species Protopterus annectens. The sequence continues at coordinate 263,638,693 of NC_056742.1, read as the reverse complement.
GCAATGTTGGTTCTCCCTTCTTTCTCAGCTGGCCAGGGCAATCACCACTAGTTGCCTCACTGGGTAGATCTTCTGACATAAGATAAGGGGTCTCTTATCCATCCTCACTTGTCCACTCTTCAGATGACATTGTGGGGTGATAAGGTTTTGATCCCTTTTAGGCACCACTTTTCTGAGGACATGCTTCGGGTTTTGCAGGAGGCCAGGAGGCCCACTACCAGAAAATTCAGTATGTCCTAATGGAAAAGATTTTCTGTCTGGTGCCTGTCTCGCCATCAGGATCCCCTATCAGTAAAGCTTCCTCTGTTTTTTTCTCATTTGTGTGATCTGCTCTACACTGTGTATTTATAGTCTTCAGTTAAAACTCACCTGTCAGCAATTTTTTTCTGCCCTTGAGTCCACCTCTGGCCTGTAGGTTTGAGGTCAAGCAATTCCTTAAAAGGTGCCTTTCCTATCAGGGCTCCCTGTTAGCCCATTCTGCCTTCTTGGGACCTCAGTTTTGTACATGAAAATTTGATACAGGCTCCTTTTGAACCTGCTATTATAGCTTCCTTACACCATTGTATTTGGAAGTGTTCTCTGGGCTCTTACTTCAGCCAAGAGAGTGTCTGAACTTCAAGCCCTCATGGCTATCCCTCCTTTTTCAGTTTTTCATAGACACAAGTGCCTTTTCATACTAATCCTTCTTTCGTGCCCAAGGTGGTCAGTGAGTTGTCCCATAATCAGTCTAGTCATCTTCCTCCTTTTTTCCTTCTTTGCTGTCTGCCAGTGAGAAGGTTTTTCACACCTTGGATTTGCAAATCTGAGGAGCTTTTTGTTTCTTTTTGTCCCAGGACTTTGGGTTTGACTGTTTCTAAGCAAACCATCTCTTCTTGGATTTCTAAAGCCATTTCCTTCTATTTTTCTTTCATGGCAAATGTCTCTCCTCATCTGTAAAGGCACATTCTGCTGGGGCAGTTGCCTCTTCTGATTCCTTTTTCAATGCTCTGGATACCAGTTCTATCCTTGAGGCTGCTACTTGGTCCTCTTTTCACACTTTTACTAAACATTACAAGTCGGATGTTATGTCTGGGGTCAGAACAGGTTTTGCCTAGGCTATTCCGCATGGCTTTGTAGAGGGTTCGTCTGTGCCCTGTTTTGCCAGGCTTCCTCTTGAGCTGTTGTACTGTGAAAAACACTGCAGCAGTGATATGGAAAGACATAGTACAGTTGTGTAAAACCTTACCATAAGAGTAGATGCTCTCCTCTTCACTGTTTGCAGTATTCGCTCCTTCCCTACTTTCCCCTTCCTCCTCTGTCCTGCCTCTTGTTGTGGGTTCTATTGCCCTCCTGGTTGAGGGTTCCCTTCTCCCTTCTTCCATCTTTATCTTTGATTCTGGATGCACACGTTCCTCATTGTCCACGAGGGTAGTCTTTTCCTCCTGGGTTTATTTCAGTTCTGTGTGTTTGCAACTGTGAGTCACCTTTATGGCCTGCCTTCTTTGGGGAGCATAATTGTGTGTCATATGGCAACTATAAGAGCTGAAGGCTTTGTTATACTGGTCAGATATTGGGCAGTTCTTGGCAGGAGATCCCTTAGGTGAAGAATACTGCTAAAGTGAACAGGACGTCAACTGTTATGGTAGGATTTTACACAATTGTGCTTTCACATTTTTTGGGCAAGATTTCCTATAAAGTGTTTCGGCTTTCTCCGGTGACAGGATTATTTACCAAAGTGCTGATTACCTAGATACTGTCTTTTAATAGCTGTTTTGTGGGACTTCCTGTAGCATCTCACCTTTTTATTCTCCTTTGTTTGTACTCCATGAAACTGACCATAAACTACCGCATCCCACATCCACGCTGGGTCTGCCAGCCTCTCTATTTCTCCCATGGACTTTCTCCAAAGTATTTGAGGCTGGTTGTGCAACCCAAGAGCGTCCTGGAGGTTCTTGTCCATGACTGTCAACCTGGGGTTTGGTTGTATTCCACTACTCCCCTTCCCTAATACAGTCCCATGGTTTTGTCAGAGTGGAGAGTGTGTAGTGGGGTCTGCAGCATATCTTCCCACCATAGTAGCAGCTCAGCCATGTTCACCACGCTTTTCCCATCCTTGGACTGTGCACTCCAGCATAACGTCCTCAGTCTCGACCAAGGATTACCACAGGGAATGCCCACATAACTTACCTCCATCTTTTCCTGCCACTTTGTTAGTTGCTTGAGCCTTTAATCTGATGCAGATTGGCCAGGCCATTGTCAGGGCTTTATCCCTCTATGCCATTGGAGCAGCTGGGAGTGACCGTAAAATAGAGAAATTCTCTCTGAACCCATCTGAGAGAGGACAGCACTGGACACATTCTAAAGTACTTCATTCCAGCCCATGCAAATGTCCCAGGAAGTCATGGAGTTGATGGATTGGTTGAGAACACAGTACAGGGGACAGGTCTGGATCCTGCTGTAACTTCTGAGCTTAAGTGTCACTCACATGCCCTGAGGATGTGAGTTTTGCAGTGGAGTGAGAGAGATCTGTGGATACAAACCTTCCACATACCTACAGATATTTTTCTCGTCTCATACTAGAGAACCCCTGCTAGTCCATCGTTGGACACTTTTTTGCAGCCAAATCTAAAAACAGGTCCTGTAAGATAGGTCTTTTTCTGATAAGATGGGGAACTCACCTTGTTTTTTTTATGGTTCAGAAGTTTTGGCCCCTTTCTGCCAAGAGGAGGGACTCCCTATTAACCATTTAGATCTGTAAGGGGTCTTCCTACCTTTGAAGGCTTTGGAAACAAAACTGGGACTAAGGACTTTTTTATTCAGACAGAAGAACAGTCTGAAATTTGGTGCCTAAACAAGCAAGGAGACATCTCTTTGCTCCTACTATGTAAAGAGGTGGTGCATGTTTGATTTTGATCATATTAGTAGGGGAATCATTCACCCAGTGTGTCACATCCTCCAGGAAGTGAATAAGGTAATAGACTCTCTAAGACACTCATTCAGCCCTCTACTGAAGCAATATTTGATTCACATCTTTGAAAGTAGAGCATTGTGCAGATAAGCCTTTTCTTAAATCAGGAAAAATGTAGTTCTCCCCTGTTCTATTTAGTCATACAAGGTGTGAAGGAAGGGTTGTGATGGAATCATTTTCTGTCTCATTGTACAAGAGATTACTGTGTACCATTCCTGCTGATTGATTCAAAGTAAGGGAAAAAAAATTAAGGCTGATTTTCATTGCCTCACGGTAGCCATGAAGTTACTGGTTCTGGAGTGGCAACGACTGCACTCTGGGGATGTACTTCCTGACTTAGACCCTTCAGTCGTGCTGGAATTTTCAATTGGATGCCAGAAATGATTGAGCCTGTTAGAAAGGCTTCCAGTCAGCAGTCTATCTACCCAAGTAAAAACAGCTCTTGACAGAATTGTGTGTTATACTCACTTAGTCTTGTGCAAGTTATCCTTAACTGTATTGTACATCTGTAAGTATTGTTTCCTAGTTATTCCTTAGTCATTGTATATGTGCCATTTATTTTGGTTTGTCATAATCTTGTGGAGGGTAGGACTGTATCCCAGCACTGACAAATCAAACAGCTCCTCGGATAAGTTCAGGATATCCACTTACCTGTGAATTAATTTCTTAACTTCGTTATTAATATTCTTACTGCCACCTGATTGAATCCATTAGTTCAGAGATATTTAAATTAGTATCTTAAGAGGATGCCTTTTCTGTGACCATCACCACTGTTTTAGATGGTCTAGGCAGTGTTAATATGTTTGTGCTTTTGTGAAAAATCAGTACATATTATGATAGACCTAGTTTAGCTCTGTGTGTGTGTGTGTGTGTGTGTGTGTGTGTGTGTGTGTGTGTGTGTGTGTGTGTGTATATATATATGAAATCAGTTTCACAGATTTTTATACATGGACACACAGTACTGGCAGGCATATCCAAAAATCATAGCAGAAAAAGCAATTAACATATCATAGCAGAAAAAGCAATTAACATATCATTATCTTTCAAAAATTAGGCCTAAAATGCATCACAAAATGTAGCAGCCTGCTCTCGGCCCCACATAGTCTAAAACCAGATGTACACATATGCGTGCACTGAAGGTCACTGTAGCTTGTTTGGGGGATGGGAACAGTGTGATCATTATTTTTAACTTTCCTCACAGCAAAACCTCAGAGATTTGCACAAAGGTCATTATAGCAATTCGAATACATTGCTGGGATCATTTTTTTCTATCACTTTCCATACAAATTAACATCAGATATGTCTGTATGCAGGTAGTTAACTTTTGGGGATGGGGCAAGAAAACAACAGGAACAGCTTGAAATATATCACTGTGTTCTATTCTTTCACTTTTGTCCTAGTCTAACATCAGAAGAATGCACAGAAGGTGACTTGTTTTTTGGGGGTTGGGGTAAGGAGGCATGCTATGTAGTTGCATTGCACCATCAGCTTGAAATATGACTGTGGCATTCGTTCCTTCACTTTTATCTCAATCTAACATGTAAGAGATGCACATATGGTGGCTATCTTTTCTTTTTGAAGGTAAGGGAGGCAGGCATTATTTACAGATATGCTTTAAGCCTCACAAGCATTTTTCTTATTGAGAACTGATCTTTTGTCAGCTTTGAACCCTTGACATTTACACAGTGTATTTTAACTGTGAAAGAAAATAGTAAGACTGAACGCCTTTCCTTAGTCATGATTTTTGAATCACAAGGTTAGAGGGAGTTCTAAAATGCACCTCAGAGTACGTAGAACTCCATGGCTTCTGTCTTTATTCATTTCTTTCCTCCATGGTTAATACAGCAAGGTGTTGATTAGTTAGGATGAGTTAAAAGAATGCAGGAAAAAAGATGAGCAAAACAGCGTGTGAAAAAATAAGAACAAAGTAATTTGGATAATGTTGGGGAGAATGGAGCATGGGAGGGGGGGCAGGAGGTAGTGAACACTATAAAGGAGGGACGGCCTTGGGGGCATCATGGAGGCTTCATTTCACCTGTGACCAACCACCATGCAAAGAGGTCCTTTTTCAGGTTTAATACCTGAAGTTACCTGTTTTGATTTTGTGACAGATCCTACCACATTTTATCCTCCTTGTCAGAGCTTTTGCCTAGCTCAGTGTGGGAAAGAACTAGGTATTGGATGAATTTTTCTTTTGTATCACACATGACTGTTTCTGCTGTGGAATATAATGGAGAGTGTGAGTTCACTGAGTAGCTCCCAAGCTAGGACATTATTAATTGCTGACTTGAGAGCTCTTGCGGATGTAGCATTTAGGCCTGCGTTGTTTTGAAGCTATGCTTTCTAAATTTGTAAACTATATATTGCCAACTCAGGAACTGCTAACTAATTTAAAATTGTTTAGTTTAGATAATCTTTCTATATCCAAAGTCAGTAACCTTTTTACTTCTTGCCTGTAGGTGGCCATAGAAGACATGGGATTGTATGAAGATCTGTCTGCATCACAAGGACCACAGCAGGTACTTAAAAATTAAATATGAAAGAGTAGTTTCATTTATTACTTGTGCATGGCTAAAAAAATAATGAGAAGGGATAAAACAAGAAATGCTAAACCTTTATTTAGGCATATGACTTTGTTGTCAGTTTTGGAAAGTGAAGTGCATGTTCATTCTGAATCTAATTTAACTAAATACTTATGTAGTCCTATTAAATATAAACTTGAACTGGGTTTTAAATTCTGTTTTTCGTTTTGGTACAGTATGCACACATGAGTATCACGAGTATTGGGATGAAATGGCTAGGCTTAAAATGATCTCTGGTTCTATAGCCTAGTAATCTCCTATGACAAGCTGTGCTGACCTTTGAGCAGAACTAATAATTTGGCTGCTCTCTCTCAATATTCTTTCTGTGTGAGTTCACACACAAGCAGAAACAAGCTTATTTCAAACAGTGGTCTGTGAATGAAAGAAGCATTATATCTGTGCCGCACTCAAACGTGTATTGTAATTTTAAAATAACTGAAACAATGTATACCCAAATGTTATACTTTTCCTGGAAAGGCTTTGAGTCCAAAAAATATATACATTTAATTTAATTTCAGGTAGAAATAATGAGCTATAGCTGTTATTTCAGATGTTAACTGTAGAAATGAAGATTTATGCTTTTTAAATGAATACTAATTAAGGGGCGTGCATATATCTCCTAACTGCAGAGGAGTCCGTAATCTGCTAACTGTGTTTACCAGTGCCTTTATTGCGATGATAATAAAAACATAAACTTGTACATTTTTTAGCTTAATTTTGAGAGGTCTAGCAGCCCCTGCGCCACTTGTAAACAAATGTTTGTAATATTTTGACATCTTTTTCAGTAGTGATTAATTTTTTAATGCATATTTACATACTCCAGTAACAGACTAGTGAAGAGGATGACATAGCATCATGACCTCAACAGGAGGGAAAATGCAAAATATATTTGTTGTAATAGGGTGGGACAGTGGCACAGTGGATAGGGTTGTCTTCTCACAGCAAGAGGTTTTCTGGGTGCTACGGTTTCCTCTCACATTCCAAAGACATGCATTAGGTGGATTGGACACGCTAAATTGGCTGTAGGTGTGAGTGTACATGCTGGTGTGTGGTGTGGAAGAGCTTCAGCGGCTAGAGCTAGCCACCTGGAGGTGTAAACTTTTGCTGTAGATGGTCACTGTTGAAGTGACACCTTGACCCAATGTGCCAAAAATGAGAAAAAGTGGGATGTGGATGGATGGATGGATTTGTAATAATGTATGGTGTCTGTAGGTAGCTCCAGGCTGAAAAAGAACGCATTTTGCTAGCTTGGTTTAAGACAAGAGAATAGACGTATAAAGGGCATTAATGCTGTAGGAAAGGTAGTTTTGCCCTTTGTGAAGGGTGTTGACCCAGTAGGAAGGATGTGTTCCCCTTGCCTCTGTGTCAGACACCTGCACTTTGTTAAAGGAGGGACTTGTGAAAAGAGCAGCCATCTGAAGGTGGTGGCCCAAAAAATGGATGAATCTCATCTGGAAAAGTGGTTGTGTCCCAAGGATGGGGCTTCTGGGATGTTTGCAGTTCCCAGAACACTAAAGGATAGAAGGTATATCAGAAGGTCATAATTACCTCATGAGACCTGAGAGTGTGAGGGAATCAAAACTCGTAACATAGGAAGTAAGATAGCTACAGAACGATCAGGTGCAGAAAAAAAATAAAAGCTTCTAAATATGAAGGTAGTTACAGCCCAGTCAGGCAGAGAAGCATTCAACTAACTCAAGAATGTTATGCTACTCAGAACATAAACGTCAGGATTTTAAATAAGGGTCATATTAGGAAACAACACATGAGGGTGGTGGCAAAATCTCTAGAGGATACTGCATGCAAGAAAAATAACAGAGAGAGGACATTTAGCTGTAGTGGGTTGTCAGACATTTTAAGTGTTCTGGCTTTGTTTTGCATACTTTGCAGTAGCAATATTAGTTTCCATAGTGGTAACTGTTGCATGTGTTTTCTTTGGAATTATTTCCTAGCTGCAGCTGTCAAGACAGAGCTTCTGTTGGCATTCTGAAGCATATTTTTCTGTGAAACTCTGTCTCCAGCACGATGTCAGGTTTTAGGCTTGAGTAGAGCTGGAAATTATTGAAAGTGTGGTAGGCAGTATTCTGAGCCTTGCTCTTGGTGTTTCACTATTTTGCACAGCAGTGGTGAATTGCATATGTGAGTTGTACTGCCAAGTAAGCCCCATACTTGCTGGAGTTCATCTTTTAAAAAAAATGCATGAATGGTGTGTGTTGAATTTCAATGGCACCACTCAGATCTGCTTTGAGTTTACAGCACAATGGCATAAATATACAGAACCAACTGATGTTGCCAACATCCTGGCAGATGGGTTCAGTGCTAACTTTACCCCCCTCTCACCCCGTAAAGGGCACATCTCTATACCGGAAGAATGCAAAGTTCCTGTAATCATGGCTGCACAGGTAAAAACCTCACACTCCAAAGCCAAGAACACAGCATCCGTGGGACCTGACAACATCCCAGGCTGCCTTCTCCACAAACTGCAGAATGAACTGGCACCCCACCCGAGTACCATGTTCAGTCATAACCTCACCTCAGGCTTTGTGCCCATTGAATGGCGCACCGCGACAGTTATCCCACTCCACAAAGGGCGGGAGCCTTGACAGATCCCAGGAACTACCGCCCCATTAGCCTGACGAGCCTGGTCTGCAAGGCCATGGAACGTATCATCATGGAACTCATAAACAAAGACATTGGAGATCTCCAAACTCTGGACCCCACAGAGTTCGGGTTTGTAAAAGGCAGATCATGTTTCCTAAACCTGATAGACTTCTTTGAAGCAGTCACCAAAGCCATAGATGAGGGTAAGGTGGTTCACGCAGCCTATCTAGACCTCACCAAGGCATTCAACACCATCCCCCACTCAGGAATTATAGATAAACTCACTAAACTAGCTATAAATCCTTATGTCACTAGATGGGTTGCCAACTGGCTTACTGACAGAACCCACACTGTGAAAGTAGAAGACTCCAAATCAGACTTCAGTCCAGTGACAAGTGGAGTACCACAGGGTTCAGTCCTGGGTCCTCTCCTGTTTGGTATCTACTTCTCTGAAGTACAGGCTAACACAGAAGGTCTTTGGCTAACTAAGTTCACAGATGACTGCAGACTAGGAGCCACAATAGAAACTCCTAATGATATGGACATCCTACAAAAGGGCCTCACTGAGACAGATGCCTGGTGTCAAAGCCATGGCCTCAAGCTCAGTGCCAAAAAGTGCATTGTCATCCCCTTTGGTAAAACTTCTGTACCCATGAACTACCACATAGGCGGTAGTCTACTTCATACCGAAAGTGTGATAAGAGACCTTGGGACACAGGTGGACAGTAATCTCTCCTTTGGTAATCACATCACCACAGTGGTCAAGAAATCCTTCTACGTGGCACACCTCATCACAAAAGGTTTCTCATCCAGAAAAAAAGAGGTCATTGTTCCCCTCTACTCATCGCTCATTAGACCCATTATAGAGAACAACGACCCTTTTGGTATGTACCTCACAAGACATCTACAACAACTGAAAAGGCCGCAGAAATACCTCACAAAGAGGATTACTGGCCTCAAACAGATGCACTATGCAGACTGTCTCAAAAAACTCCAGCTTTACTCCGTCGCATGTTGCCTACTCAGAGGCAATCTCTGCCTAACATACAAAGGTATGTCAAACCCAGAGCTGTTGGACATGCTCCACTTAAAGAAATTCCAATCCCTCTGAGCTACACACTCTAGGGACCTAAACCTTGTCAATACAATAAACAGAACATGCTGGAGGGATAAATTCCTGTCCCAGAGACTTCCCATACTCTGGAACAGACTACCTATCTATGTCAAACAGAGCTCCTCATTAGCACTCTTCAAGAAAAATCTTGATGATTGGATGGGTAATATGAAATTCACTCCGGGGATCACTTCTGTGGCTCTGCTTGATAGGGGCACAGGAAAATAATTTTCTTGGGTGGTGAAAGCCAAGGTACCTTTTTGGCTAGGCTTGTATAGGCCCTAGGGCCAATAGCCTAGTACCTACCTATGAACCTATTATGGAGGAAGCCACACAACCTCATCTTTGTCATCTGAACTTCATGCTGAACTCAGATAAGCATCATCTTGCATATCACTGCTATTGCTAGCAAAAAAAAAACCCTCATTCCTCAGAATCATTTTCATGCATTGAAATGCCAGCTTTAGTGAAATGCCTTACATGACATCAAAGATCAGAAGGCACTCCCCATAGAATTACAATGAGGTGGAGCATTGCAAAATGAAAAACAGAAAAAAGGACAAAAATGATAGCAAAGCATGAAACAATTATGGTATAGCCACAGAGGGACCAAATGTAGCATTAAAATAACCATTAAGGTAAGAATAGCAAGAAATCACTTTAAGGCTTAACTGGAATCTATGATTATGTAATGCAAGTCATACAGAAAATTACTTAAAATATCTTGGTTTTCTGTGATACTTCATGTAAATGAGCATATCTGGGAGGTTGAAAAGCTTAATAATGCACATGAATAGTCTCATTCTGTGAGGGCTGAAGAAAGGAAACTGATGTGGGTGTGGTTTAAGTGTTTGTGAGCAAAATAGTGCAGTGTTTGTGTGAGCTGAAAGTGTGACATATATATATGTATGTATGTAGAGTAATGACGCCTATGTATGAATGTATTTCAGTTATGTGTAATATGTTTAGCCACAAGTTGGCAGTGTTTTCTCATGGACACTTATGGCATTATCTCAGTCACCAACAAACACCATACAAATAAATTATGCTGCAAGGTATCAATGAAGGCTGTCCTCCTTGTTAACATACACAATTCCAAACGCTTTCTAGTAGTAATCCAAAAATCGATGGCCAAGTTGCATCCAAAAAGAATTTATTAATCCAAAACAAAAAGAACAGAACAGATTTGGCGCTTTCATCTCCTAATGCAGAGACTTCATCAGAATCATCGATTCTAAATCAGTGTATCTCTGTTTTGACTGTAGTCAGGCTGTAAGCATCTATTTGTTTTGCCCAGAAGAAGCTTTTCTAACAGGTTATGGGCCCAGATACCCTAGGGACCCTGGCACCCAGAGACAGCTACAGCAAATAAGTTCAAGATGCAGTGACAGATAAAGTAAGGAGAAAAACAGTAAAGATCCCTACCAACACTACTTCAGTAAAGCTTTCAGTAGCGAATCTGACGAACCAGAACTACCAGTCTTGTATATTGAAGATGAGGATTCTTCTAATAAGAGAAGGTACATGAAAATGTGTAAATGAAGTCAGACCTGCAGAACCCATGGATGAGTGGATAGAAAAAGATCAAAAAGCTCAGAACACGATCTCCTTTTGCATAGATGATCAAATTATACATATATGCAACTGTGAAATGTGGGAGGAACTGCAAAAGAAATAATTAATCTCAGCAATAAACTCTAATTAGAAAACTATATCAGAGCAAGTTGATGAAAGACCAGGATATGCAGGATTACATAAGGCACATCTTACAAATGGTTGAAAGGATGAGAGGTACTGGGGAGGATATAAAAGAATTTCACATTACAGCACATTTACTTAGTGGTCTACCTGAAAGTTATGAGACACTTGTTACAGCGCTTGATGCAGGTCCAGATGATGAACTGTATGTTAAAGGTAAGCTTGGGGATGAAAATATGTGCAAGACAGAAAACATGTCCAGTATGTTTGTGTGTAACAAAAAAAAAAAAGTCACCTAAAGGCAGATTGCGTAATCTGGAAGGCTAGAATGCAAAGACAAGCTAAATCACAAGTTAAGAATGTTAAGGAAAAGCAGACGTCACTTCAGGGACTGAGTGTACATTTCAGTCCAAATGGGGTGCCTTATCTGTGCAGGCATGGTGTGTTGACTCGAGCTAGAGGTCATATGACCAATGACAGAAATTTCTTCACTCAGTGAGATCAAAACAAAAAAAAATCATCACAGCTAATGTACAGGTAATAAAATCAGAAGGAATCTGAGATGGTTTTATTTACTGTCCTATATCTCAGAATATCACCAGAAAGATTTAAGTGAGAAATGTTCTGTATGTGCCTGATCTTGAAAGTAACCTATTGACAATGAAGATTACAAACCAAGGCAAGGTAGTGACTTTCCAAGGTGACAGTTATAACAAAAGGGGCCTGCTTATTCGCAAAGGCCAAAATCAGAGATGGACCGTATCAGTTGAACTGCAGTGATATGGTTAATACAACCAGAGAGGAAAAGCATTCAAACTACATTCACACTTGGTAGAGATGTCTTGAGCACAGAAGTCATGACACAAGAAAAAAAAAAATAGAGTGTGAAGTCCCTCCTCTGGGCCAGTAATCAAGGTGCCTTAATCCTCATCACTGACACCGGTGGGGAACTTTCACTTGTAACAAAAATGGGTACCCACAGTATTTTCAGATACAGCTCTCTGCACCAAGCACAATTTCCTTTAACAGCACACAGGCAGTACACTCAGTCCTGGGTCTGTGTTTTCCTCTCCAGGCCCCAAATAAGACTTCACCTTTCTCTCTGCAGAAACCAGTGCTCTCTCTGTCCATGTTCCAAGTAGCTGGCGCACGCACACACCTTTGAGATCTGATTTTCACACACACACACACACACACACACACACACACACACACACATATACCTGGGAAAGGCTGGCACAGATTTGTTTACCTGCTATGCCCCCTCTGCCCAAACTATAAAATCTGAAGTAGTTAACTTCATTTGCTCAGCAACCTGTGGGTATAGGATCCGATTCGGATCCAAGCCGGCAGCTTTCCAAGCTAAAGGATCCGAGCTCCAAGCTCCTCCCCCTACCCATAATGCCCTACCATCTCCCTCTAACCCTCAGATCTCATTTGCCACGGCTTCTGTAAGCTTCTTAGAACGAGCTCCGAGCATGGTACTGTGAGTTTAGCATTAAAAATTTAATTTTCTGTCAAACTTTCTCTGACTTTGTGTGTGTGAACTCCCTCTTATCTTCCTAGCCTTTCTGGGTAGTTTCTTAAACTTTTTTGGTTAAGTTAGATTTATTCCCCTCCCCCCTCTGCATGTGTGAAGGTGTGTGCTTGTGGGCCTATTTTTCTTTTATGTAATGGCTGAAGGCCCTAAAGCTATTTTCTCTAAATGTACTGAGTGTGGCCATAAGCTGTCCCCAGTGGATGGCCACACTCTGTGCGTCCTGTGCCTGGGGGTTGATCACCTCTCCTCGGGCTGCACTATTTGTGCAGCCTTCAACCCCAGGGCTTTGAAGGATAGGAGGACGAAGCTTATTCTGGTGGGCCTTTTGCCCCCAGATTCTGCTTCATCCTCCTCTGTGGTGCCAGCCGCGGCTGCCCCACCTGCCGCTCCTGATCCCCTGGCTGGGACTCAACCTTCCTCGCTGGCCCAGGAGGAAAGGGACGGCAAAAAGAAGGACAAAAAGATAGGGAGAGAGAAAGAAAGGCATCGCAGCCACAAGAGGCGGTCCGAGTCGACCCCTTCGGCTCCGCCGTCTAAACAGCTTGCCTTTCCCCTTAAGGTCTCCTGGCCTTCCCCCTCCCGGCTCCGTTCTCCACGTTTCTCCCCGGAGCCGGAGGAGGAGACTCAGTCACCTTCAAGGTCATCTAGGCAGCCTTCACGGCTGGCTTCGGTGGCCTCATCTAGATCTACCAGAAGTTTATTGGACGCAGACATGAACCGGATGATGCGTTGATTTCTCCAGGCCCAGCTGCAGATGAGAGTGCTCCTGCCTCCCCCCCCCTCTGGGGGGGGAGCTCGACACCTTTTTTCTCCCCCATTGCTCTTTCTCCGACCTGCTATCGGGGTTCGGAGCTGACGGATCCGACTAGCTTCGTAGCCGGGGTGGGGTCGGCATCAACAGCCTTTCCTACTTCGGCACCGACTGTACCCTCGAGTCTGTCGGATCCATTTTCGGATCCGAGCTCTCGGGGCCGTGAGTTGAGCTTAGGATCCGGAGGGTTAAGCAGGCCTTCAGCTCCGTTAAGGTCGGGGCACACTACCCTTTCGGATCCGATCGGGTCACCTTTGGTGCCGGTCTGCACATCGGATCCGAGGGGACTGCTTTCGGATCCAAGGGAAAGCAGTTCCCCCTCAGTATTCGACGTCGTGGAGTGGGTCCTTTCGAGGGATTCGAGGCTCCAGGCTCTTGCTACAGATCCACCCACCATTCCCACTCAGACGGGCCTGTCTTCCATCATCCGGCCCCAGAGATAGCCTGCGCCTATGTCCCAGATTGTTCCCGTAGAGGAACAGGACATTGTTGGTGAAGCCTCTTTGGACAGCCCCCCTGAGGAGGTCCCTCACAAACAAAAGTGCAAGAGGAGGCACTTGGACTCACCTGAGTCCCTCACGGAGGACACGGACTTAGAGGAAGGGGAAGGTTCTCCAAGGTCACTCCCTGAAGACGTCTCCTTTGGATACATTATGGAAATGTTACGCATTAGAGAGGGGGTGGTGTGCCCAAAAACCTTCCTCGGATGAGTCTGTGTTTCTGGAGGCGTTTGACGCAGGCCCATCTACCTCTTGGGTGTCCCCTCCCACCGACTCCTTGGTAGACCTCATAACTACCAGGGCATGGAAGGAGCCGGACACTGTCGAGCCAATACCCAAGAGACCGGACAGGATCCTCAGCGCTCCCACGGACAGGACAGTTTGGAGCAAGGGTGCCCCAGTGGATGCCATGGTGGTGGCGGCTGCTACTAAAAAGGAATTAGCACAGGAGAGTTCCTCAGTGCATCCTCCAGACAAGGAGTCTCGGATGATGGACCGCCTTGGAAAGCGGATGTTCTCTTCAGCGACCTTCTCTGTAAGGTCACTGAATTATATGGCACATGTGATTCGGCTCCAGCGGGACCTGATTAAAGAGTACGCTGGGTCACCCCCAGAGTCCATGTCGGCCGAGGACAAGCGAACCTTCTCGGCTCGAATGGCCACTCTCAAGTCAATTGCCAACATATCTATGCGGCTTCTCTCCCATGCTATGGAGGGAGCGGCTAGAGCTAGCGGAATGGGTGCCGTCTTACGTAGACAGGCCTGGCTCCGTCTCTGCAATTTTGCAGAACCCTTCAAGGCGTCCTTCACGAACGCCCCTTTTGACGGTTGTACGCTCTTCGGCAAAACCGTCCTCGATATGCTTCCCCAGAGCGAGAAAGACGGGAAGACGTCTGCCGTCGGGATCCGCTTCTCGGCTCCTCAGAGGTCCCTACTCCAGGAACCAAAGAGGACAAAAGAAGATGTGGTTCCGGAAAGATCAACAATCCCATTTTGCTCCGGATCCCTCGTCCTTCAGAGGCAGAGGAGGACAGGGTGAATGCCGGCCCAGAGGCAGAGGGGGTCCGAAGAATTTTGGGTCGAGAGAACCCTTTTCGGATCGACCCACGCAGCAGCCCTGAGGGGTTGCCTGACTGCTCCTCTCTGGAGGCAGTCAGGGGGCGCTTCTCGGAACACCTAGCAAATTGGGAGTCCATTACGACAGATCGCTGGGTGCTCCAAATCATATCCAGAGGCTATTCAATCCCTTTCCTAACTTACCCTCCCCGATGTTCCACCCTATCAGATGGAGGCAGCAGCATCAGAAATTCGAGGGCTGCTAAGAAAAAGAGCTATCCAGCGCGTCCCCCCGAGCAATCCGGATCAGGCTTTTACTCCAGGTTCTTTTTGGTGCCAAAAAAGACGGGGGACTTACGACCCATTCTCGACCTGTCCACACTAAACCTGTCAGTCGTCAAAGAAAAATTCCGGATGGTCACTATTCAATCCATTCTCCCACTTTTGCAGGAGAACGACTGGATGTGCTTGATAGACCTCAAGGATGCATACTACCACATTCTTATGGACAGACTATCCAGAAGGTTCCTCCGCTTTCGGCTGGGAGCCAGCCATTATCAGTTCAGGGTCCTACCCTTCGGTCTCACCACAGCCCCCACGGTGTTCATCAAGGTCATGGCAGTTGTAGGGGCCCACCTGAGGCTTCAGGGAATACAGGTCTTTCCGTACCTGGACGACTGGCTCGTAACCACCCCCACCAGGCATCAACTCTGCTCAGGCAGGGACTACTACTTGCATCTAGCCCACCACCTAAGGATCACGATCAACCACAAGAAATCCTCCCTTCAACCTACTCAAATTTTGAAATTCATACGGGCCAGGATAGACACTACACAATCCAGAGTCTTTCTGACAGCGGACAGACTTCGCAGTCTAAGCCTCTAGTCCTGAGGGCCCTGGGATCCATGGCAGCGGCCATCAATCTGTCACCTTTCGTTCGCCTGAAGATGAGAATCCTTCAATGGACATTGCAAGTTCAATGGTCCATTCTTTTTCACCCCCTGTCTACACCTATTCCCCTCAGCAGGATTTGCAGGGAGTCGCTTCTTTGGTGGCTCCGCTCCAGAGATCTCCGAGAAGGCCGCCCCTTTGTTATACCCCCTCCCCAAGTCACAGTGACCACGGACGCATCTCTCTTTGGGTGGGGGGGGGCATTGCATGGGCAGATCCATCCAAGGCATGTGGACTTTCACAGAGACCTCACTGCATATCAATGTCCTGGAGATGAGGGCAGTGCTTCTAGCGTTGCAGCTCTCCATCCCCTTCTCCCTCCAGAAACTATTGCAATTCAAACAGACAACATGTCGGTAGTCTGGTACATAAACAAACAGGGGGGAATCAGATCTTATCCACTTTGCAGGGAGGCAATGAGAGTATGGGAATGGGCGATATCCACCAACCGCTTTCTCATAGCAACGCACATTCCGGGTCGGTCAAACATCTTGGCGGACAGGTTGAGTCGAACGATCCTTTCACCTTACGAGTGGTCTCTGAACCCAGCAGTAGCGAAACAAATCTTACTCGAATGGGGTCAACCTTGCTGCGATCTCTTCGCCTTCGAACACAAAGTGCAGCGAGTTCTTCGCTCTGATTCCCCCACCAGGGGGAAGCCCCTAGAGACGCTCTACTTCATGCTTGGCCATCTGGTTTTCTGTATGCTTATCCTCCTCTTCCATTGATGACAAAATTCTTGCAGAAAGCTTGTCGGTTGGGGAGCAGAGTTATCCTCATAGCCCCATTCTGGCCTCGTCAAACCTGGTTCCCTTACCTACGGTCTCATCTAGCACATCCTCCCTGGATCTTAGATCCCAATCTGGATCTGATCACTCATCCTTTAGGATTGAAGACCCCCGACCTGGACTACCTCAAGATCTCAGCGTGGTTGATCCAGTTCCCTTAATGGCTAGGACTCCCCGTATATCTTCCTCTGTTAAGGCCATCCTGGTGGCTGCCCATAAATAGTCTACCAGGAAAATCTACAAGAGTAAATGGAAACATTTCTCTGTCTGGGCGGAGCCTTCACGGCTCCTATCCCAGCAGTTCTAGACTTTCTTTCCCATACCTTTCATCAAGGAGCTAGTGCTTCTACTATTAAAGTTCGGTTGGCAGCTATTTCCCATTACCACGTTGGAAACAGTTCAGGGCCCCTAGCGTCCTCCAAGATTTGCAAAACATTCATGAAAGGAACCTTTTTGTTAAGACCCCCCCTATTAAAGATGCAGTGCCTCCATGGGATCTTACCCTAGTTCTTTCAAGCTCTGACTGGGCCTCCTTTCGAACCCGCGGCTTCAGTGGACTTAAAATATGTATCTTGGAAGATGGTCTTCCTGATTGCCATTACTTCTGCTAGGAGGATATCGGAGCTTCACGCTCTTTGCAGTAAGCCCCCATACATCATCTTTCATGAAAACAGGGTCTCCCTTAGGACTAATCCCTCTTTTCTGCCCAAAGTGGCTTCAGAAGCCAATATCAACCAGTCCATCAATCTACCTGTCTTCTTTCCTAATTTCCAAAACAGAGGAGTATACAGACTTCATTGTCTGGATGTTCACAGACAGTTACGTTTTTACTTAAATAGAACAGCAGATCTTCGAAAATCTGATCAACTTTTTGTTTTCTTTGCAAAATCCTGTCTGGGGAAACCAGTCACTAAAGTAACCTTAAGTAACCTTAGCTAGATGGATTTCCCAATGCATTCTCCTCGCACACAAAAGTTCTGGTTGTCCTGAGCCCCTGAGAGTGCGAGCCCATTCTACCCCGATCTATGGCTACTTCTGCTGCTTTCTGGTCAAGGATTTCTTTGGATGACATTTGCGCAGCAGCTACTTGGGCTTCCTCTCATACCTTTATCACACACTATAAATTGGATTTAATATCCAGAGGACGTGCATCTTTTGGCTCTGCAGTGCTCCAGAATATCCTTCCATAAGGACCTCCCAAGTTGCTGGTAGTTGGGGACTCTGTCCCACAGGTTACTGAGCAAATGAAGTTAACTACTTCAGATAAAGAAGTTATGTACTCACCATAACGTTCCATCTGAGTAGGTAACTTCATTTGTCTGCAACCGACCCTCCCTCCATCCCCCAGACCCTTAGTTCGTTATCAAAGGATCAGGATATGTCCTTGTTCAGTTGACATCACTGGAACATATTGTAATCCTTTCTTGGGTTATAGAATTTTCCTATTGCCTTTTTTCTGGCAAACTCGATCTGAGGGTTAGAGGGAGATGGCAGGGCATTATGGGTAGGGGAGGAGCTTGGAGCTCGGATCTTTTAGCTTGGAAAGCTGCCGGCTCGGATCCGATACCCACAGGTTGTAGACAAATGAAGTTACCTACTCAGATGGAACATTATGGTGAGTACATAACTTCTTTGTAGATTCACTGCCAACAGCCAGCTACTTTAAAGCTCTTACCATGGTACCCAATTACCGTTAGTAAAATTAATACTTATATAAATGGTAGTAGTAGCCAAGTGACAAGACGTTCAGGAGCACGAAACCCACAGTGTCACCATATAAGTGCAATTATTCTCCAAGGTTAAACTATTTTCTAAAAGACCAGCCATAATGAAAGGTATAGATATATTTAAAAATAAATGAAACAGAAAACATGAGAAATAAAAACAAACCATGTAAAAGGATAAAACCAGCTCCTTGTAAATAAGTCGTAAAGAAAAGCAAAGCCAAGGAGGCAATAAACACAGCAGGATAAAAGCAAACGAAATTTAATGGAATATGAGCACTTTTGTGTTGCTTCCACAATGCTTCTTCAGATACAAATCAATTAAAACAATCTTCCTACATCGTTTTAAAAAAACATTAAGGACCAATCAACTACGTAAAGGCATAGTCACGTGATATTTTGTCACATGACTTTTCAACTCAAATGCTTACATACGGAACTTATGTATTTCAAAATTTTATCTAAACATAAACTAAAATACTTGCCATGAGTGAGCAAAAACACATTCAAATCCCAGTGCAATAATAAAATAGCTCTTCATTTTTCCTGTTGAAATTACTCGGATTATGCTCAAGAAAACAAATGTTTACAAGCAAACCATCAGATGACAGTGTAAAACTTATAACAGTCTTCACAAAGCACTACAATGCATAACAAATATAATAATGCTCATGTTTTTATTTCTCATTCTTCATTGTTACCAGCATGGCAGAAGGTTGCACGGTTGAACTAGGATATAATCCTACTAAGGGACATTTGAGTAAGAAGTTTGTTGAACTTTTACATACCAACAGCAACCCGCTTATTGATATTCTCAGTAGTTCAGTGAGTGACAAGAATGATATGCCTGTATATGATACTGCTGCTCTCCTCAATATACAAAGGGAATTCGAGGAGAAGATGGTGAAACTAAAGAAATTGCAGTGGCAAACAAAATATTTTAAAGCCTGTTTACATCACCAAATTATACCTAGGGGTCTTCGTGTATTGGTCATGCCAACATATGGTTCACAATATCATGAGCTTTTGGCCAAGTGGCACAAGATCAGCCTAGATACAAGCATGAATTATATGCGCTGACTCATTGAGTTTTTCAACCCTACTCGAGACACTCTGGTTAATGACTTACAACGGTTACTACAGCAGTTATATGACACCTTCCCATTGGAAGTTATGACAGATGTGACTGACAGACTATTTGATTATATGCACATGTTTGAACGGAAGCAGCAGATGCAGAAACATAAGAAATTGATCAGGGACTTATCAGATTTTAAAGCTGGTCAAGTGTTTTCTTGGCCACATGATCGAAATAAATCCAGCAATAGACCATCAACAAGCCACAAGGATGACACAATTTTGGCAGTCTCTACATCAAAATCATCTGCTCCTTTTGTGGGAGCCACGGCAAGTAGCCATAATATAGAAGAAACTATCTGCCAACAGTAGTGATGTTATCACACTTATACATCATGACGAGGATGTCAGACCTAAGACAGGTTCCATGCATGTACAAGTGGACCATCAGGTTTTTTCCTCGATTACCTCTGCCTATAAGGAAGCCCACGAGACCAGACAGATCCAGAAGTATCACCAGGAAGAGGAGGAATTCATCAAGATACTCTATGGGCACACCTTCGGTCAAGACATTCTGGACACAGAACAGCACGCGCAGATATGTAATCTATCACAATACATCTTAGAGGAAAATTAAAGTATTACGCAAGAGTCTTACATTTGTTCCAGCTACTCATAGCAATATTTGTGACACCATATTAGAGGTGAAACTGTTTTGCAGAAATGTTATGTTAAAATTGATGTATTCCACTGTTAATGAAAAGGGTAACAACATTCAAGAAACCTAGTGTTTTTGTTCCCCATCTGAATACATTATTGGAGGCCTTTGTTAGAACATGTGAAACAGATTTGCATGAGATGCATACTTTTAGAGGTAAGAATGGCAAGAGATTTTACAATCTGACTCAGCCTGAACGCAAAGCAATAGATTAATTGTGTTCTAATGAACATATTATAGTTTATCCAGCTGACAAGGGAGGGGCGGTTGTCATCCTGGACAGCAGTTTTTATATGGATAAGATGAAAATTATGCTTTCAGATCAGAACGCATATGATAGAAATGACGTGCATAAAATACGTAAGATAACTAGCACTGTGACTGATGACTTATATGACCGTTGTAATTGTTTGTTGATTACTAAAGATTTGTACGATTATCTCACAGTAACCCACTCGGCAATTCCTATAATCAAAGGTATTCCCTAGATAAATAAATCTATGGTAGAACCTCCCCTCAAAACAATAGTATCAGGCAGAGGTTGGCTCACGGAGCCCATGTCTATCTATGTAGAGAAAAAGCCTGACTAGCTTCATATGCAAAGCCATGAAAAGGTTTATTGTGGAACTAATCAATAAGGACATGCTAGTCAGTCAACAAATGTGAATAAGTTAATTAACAAAAAAAGTAGAAATAGGTTAGTTTAGAATTTATTGTTGAACCATAGTACTGCTTTTGGGGCTTAAGTTCTATACTCTGTTTCCGAGTTCTAACACCTGATCTTGTCTTAGAGAACTGCTTAGAGCCTGCTGTTAATTGTGGATGATGTACTGTGTGTTTGCATAGCTATAGATCATACATTATGTTTTACATGGACAATCTGGCTTGAATTTGATTTTGTCATCCATTTCATGGTGAAAGAGGAAATGAAGCTTATCTCAGCAATTATTGGGTTAAAATCAAAGAGAAAGGGGTTTTGAGGATGCCATATTGTCTCCGGATATGCTGACACACACCACTTTGAAGGACCATCAGGCCACCCATGTCGTGAGTCCCTGTTATGTGGGAGGAAATGCCTGGCAAAAATGCACACAGTCATACCCTGTAGATTTTGCACAAAAGGTACCCCAGTTGAGAACCAAACCGGAGAACCAAGCACTGAGAGGCAGCAACAGTAACTACTATTTGCTAGACCACTGCAGAAAAAAAAAACAACTTTCCTCTCCATCAAGCAAATCGTTGTTTTTTTCTATGGTCATTTTGCCCCATGCCAACTGCTCCAACTGGACCTCCCTATTTGCTTCCCAGACTACTGAGAATGCTTGCCAGGTGTTGAGTTAAGACTTGTCCAGAGTAGGCCATCTTCCATTTAGCCATGGGGTGCATTGTCTCTACACCGGCATCTCAGCTGTGAGGACATTAATGTTTAGGCTAACCCCACCCCTGGGTAGGGACACTTGCTACCCATTTCACCACAGAGGCCACACCTCCTTCCCTTTCTAATGCATACTCCTGTATACTTGCTACAAATCTGCTATCGGGGCGTCTTGTTGAGTTGAAAGCCTGCTCCCAGGATGCACATTTGTCACCAGTCTTTGTGGGACTGTGACAGTTTGCTTCCTGCTTCACCACATTCTGTCTTCCCCAGTATGGGCATCTTCATGTGCTGGCTTAATTAACCCCCTGAGCAGCTAGTCAAACTCTGGTTACTTGGGCTATATTCAGAGTTTTGGTATATAAAAATGTGTGTGTGTATCTATGGGAACTGGCTGACGTTTTTTTAAATGTCTTTTTTTTGTCTTTCCCAGCCTGAATCATCCAGCCCAAGTCCTCCAATGACTCTTTATGTTACCTCATTCCCCAAAATGGTGTTAAGGTTAAAAGTAAGAAACTGTGGGCTGAAATTCACAGCAGGCTTTGTTTTTCTATGTTTCCTAATATCTTTACCTTTTACAACCAGACAGCACACTGCTGAAGTAGACCCTACTGTATTAGGGTATGAGTGTATACTTGCATACTGCTTCATGGGCTTTATTGCTGTCCTTTTCAGAAAGTTGCTGCTGAATCAATGTTTGCCATTCATCATGTTGCAGCCCTGTAGTGTGGCATTACCGCAGTACTCCCTGTCGTATGAGTAAGCCGACATCTCATCCACTTGTTCAGTTCTTTCTTCCTGGCTCCTGTAGCACTGGGGCCTGTTAATCAGATGTGGATGAGCTGGGGGTACAGTCAGGTATGTTAACCGCTAAGAAACAGAGGTTGTCTAACATGCAGCTTACGATGGGAAAGTTAGTGTGTGCTTCTGCAAGTTGGTAGTGGGAGTTTTTTCTTGAGTCTTTAAAGGAAAAACTGGCCAAAGTAAGAATATGATTTGAGAGCTGTAATGAAAAGTAAGGTAAGTAATCTTCATTTGCTGATAGGAGAGTGTCATTCTGAGTCTGTGGTTGGAGTTTTGGTTTGTGATCTTTCTTATTTCACATGTTTACACACGCGCACACGGACTCACGCACACGCACCACACGCACACACATACCACACACACACACACACACACACACACACACACACACACACACACACACACACACACACACACACACACACACACACACACACACACACACACACACACACACACACACACACACACACACACACACACACACACACACACACACACACACACATACTACTTTTTACTTGGTTTAAGCTGATTGCAACAATTTTTATATATTTTCTACAGCCCCGGTGTCAGGTGTTACAAGATGTGGAGAAAGCCATTACCATATTTGAAAACACTGGAAAAGTCCCTACTAGTGTGCTGGAGGCCAGGTATTTTAATTTTTCCCCTGTGTTATTTTAATCTTTGTTCTTTTGTAAACTGTAGTAACTTCCAGGTGTAAAATCTGTTTTCTTATGTGTCATGGCAGTAGTGAGTGGTTTTGTTAGTCGTTCAGAATTGCACATGCACAGTATGCATGTAGAGGTTGTAGAAATCAAACCTATTTCTTCAAAATACAGTTGTTGCCTTCACTTTTCCATTGTAGGGCCCAGGTATCTGCTTATAATCCACATTTTTTGCAAGCTGTAATATTTCTGTTAGAATTGTTTTAGTTTTGTATGACAAAGGGGTGTTTTAGCAGTTGTGAGTTACATTTATTTGTTTCAACCTATTTTGTTAAAACAAGACATGAACACAAAAACAAGCCTTATTTATTTCAGTACAGATGAAAATTAACCTTAATAACTAACATGCCCACCCAAACCATTTTATAAACCACGTGAACAGGTATAGTAGTTGTTTAAAATATATGTAGGAAGGGAAAAGCAATTGAAGCTTTTGAAAAGCTGTTAGTAATTGGTTGTTTGGGACCATTCCTAGCTCTTTTGTAGTTCACTGCTTAAAATCCGCCTCTGGGCATTTTTTTCTGGCTATACTGCTCAGACAAGCTCCACGTGGGTTTACAGAGTGGTCCTAGCTGCAAGGAACTCGAAAAAGCGACTACTTTCTGGATTTAAGTATCTTTGCTTTTTTTTCACTGAAAATAGCTTCTGCTGCTTACTTTAAACTAGCCTGAACTGTTTTTTTACTGATTACTGCATTTATTTTAAAAATTGCACTTAAAGTTACATTTAGTCCAATTTAGTCGAAAGTTTGCTTGTTTGTTTGTTTAATTGAACTGTGGAGGCTGCCCACTAAAGTGTGCTAGCCTGTGTAACTAATTTATCACTGTCTCTGAATTTTTTTGTATTTCTGCAAAAAAAAACAAAAAAATAATCCTTGTTTTCCCGCCTTTTTCGACTAGTTTAGACCAGTATACAGGCATTGCTGTATTCTGGGCTGTGGTGTAGTTCCTGTGTTGTCCATTACCTTACTTTGATAAAAGGAAGTTTCTTTGCTCACCAGTGGGAGTGGGGAGCCTTGAGCAGCCTACCTATCCTTGGGGGAAGTGACCTCAGCACAAGAAGCTGTTAGTAATTGGTTGTTTGGGACCATTCCTAGCTCTTTTGTAGTTCACTGCTTAAAATCCGCCTTTGCACGGTCGTGCGCACGGTTAAAGAAGGTTAAACTTTTTCTGGCTCCGCCAAGTCTGCTCTTCAATTTTTCCCTTAGAACTGTTCTACTTGCAATCTAAACAGCCTATACTCTATCTGAAAAGCTCAGCACTTGCTCCTAAAGCATTTTGTATACAGGTAAAGCACTCTTAAACAAACGAAAAGTACTTCATTCACCTAAATTCTGTTGAGTACCCATTTCCCTATAGGTCCTTTCTGACTCCGTTACACAGCAATCTTTTTCACTATTTCTAGCATGTCGAAGGGTCAGTTGCTAGCGTCCTCTCCTGTTCAGCTGGTGAATCTGGGAATCTTGAGGCAATGTTACAATTGCCTCATGTACACAGACAACCCTCCTCCCAACAAATACAAATATATGCGAGATGCAACTATATAGCCAAACTGGAGGCTGAGCTCTCTCAATTCAGTACTGGCAAGACCAGTCAGGAGGAGAAGGTAACCACGCACACCACAAACCCAGTCTCACATAGAACTATCACAACTGCAAACCAAACACATAAACACACAAAAACATACTCGGAGGCTCTGATTAAAAATCTACCAAAACAACAGAGGCCTCCAAAGCAGACACCCAAGCAACCACCACCTCAAGACATAGCAAATGCAACACATAGTTCACAAAGTCAGTGTGCTAAACAGTCACAGCCCTTAAGGCCAAACAACATGCCAGACACACTTGTAATAGGTGACTCCATAGTCAGGCACACTGACATCCCGCTCACCAGACTGAACAAGGAGAGGGTCACAGTAAGCTGCCTGTCGGGAGCTAGAATCCGCCACATAACACAAGCACTCAGGTCACTCCACAGCAAGTACAAATATGACTCAGTCATTGTACATGCAGGTGTAAACGACCTGAGACGTACCTCCCTGGACTACATGAAAAGAGACATAGAGGAGCTCTCTGATTATGTAGCCCAGGCCGGTATGACCCTGACCCTGAGCAGCATCTTACCCTCACCAAGAATGATGCCACAGTACAAAGACAAAATGATCAGTTTTAACAATTGGCTTAATTACTGGTGTCATTCTAAGGGGATCCAGTGTCTGTCTGCTTGGGATGACATGCTTGACAAGCCACGCTGCTTCACAAGGGATGGTTTGCACCTGTCACCCTGGGCTTCCGGATATTGGCCAAGGCTCTTGCCACCCCATAGTGCCTTTTTAGGCAAGGCTCAAATGACAAACCTACCTCCCTAGAAAACACAAGTGGAAAAAACTAAGGGTAATGCTGCTCAATGCCAGAAGTCTAAACCTCAAGATGCACGCCTCAAGTCCTTCTCAGTATGGAGAACATCGATGTCTGTGCAGTGACTGAAACCTGGTTCAAGGCTCCTGAGAGCACCCCAGCACTATCAGGTTTTACCTCATATCATGCTTTCCGCCCCAAAACTTGGACAGAACCACAAAGGAGGGGAGTATCCATTTTCATCAAAGATACCCACACCTCCAGGTTAGTGGCAACGCACGAAGCATCGGAGACTATCCAGGTGCAACTAACCATAGGCAAAACTGCCTTACAGTTTGTAGCATGCTACAGACCATCCTCTCAAACTCAGGAACCCCACACAGCCTTCCTGAAGACACTGGAGAGTATGAATGTCTCTCCAAATACCATCATTTTGGGAGACTTTAACTACCCAAACATAGACTGGGAACATTACTCAAGCCCCAACACTCTAGCCCAAAGGTTCTTAGAATTCATAAACTCAAATGCAATGGAACAACTAGTCACCATTCCCACAAGAGGAGACAATATACTAGACCTGATCATCACAAACATGGGGACAAAATGCTGCACACTGGAAGTACATCCCTCTTTGGTAAGATCAGACCATAAATTAATCTCACTGGAAATCCACATCCCGCCCCATTCCCCTGCACAAAAGACCACAGTGAAGAACTTCTCAAAAGCAAACTTCACACTTCTTAAGACTGAAGTGGTATCTTTCAAGGCCCCTGGGCCAGTGGAAACCACAACCCACACTGCTGAATCCCTTGCAAATGCCTTCTATGGGCACCTTCAAGAATGCATGGATCATGCAATCCCAAATAAAACCAAGACCCATTCCCCCAAAGGCAGGTGACTGGTCTGGTGGATCCCAGCCATAAACAAACTTTACAACAGAAGGAGGAAGCTACTACATGACAGAGCAAAATCCCTAAAAGGAAAGGCATCTCTGATCAGTACTAGCAAAAAACTACGATCACTCATAAAATCATCCAAGGCCAACTTTGAGAGAAAAATCGCAAATGACACAAAAGACAATCACAAGGCCTTCTTTAGCTATGTTAGAAACCTGGGTGGAAACTCCCAGATATGCTCAGATTTAGTCCAAAATGACACAAAATACACTGAACCCACTGACATTGCCAACATTCTGGCAGACAGGTTCAGTGCAAATTTCTCCTCCCCAAAAGGAGAAATAACTATCCCAGCAGAGTGTAGCCTCCCTAACATCTCAGATGCCCAGGTGAGAGCCGCCTCTCTAAAGCTAAAACACAGCATCAATGGGACCGGATGGTGTCCCGGCTGTGTGCTACATGAACTCCAAGAGGAACTAAACCCACACATAAGGCTGCTGTTTAATCTTAGCCTTACCACAGGATACATACCCAAAGAGTGGCGTACGGCAACAGTGGTCCCACTTCACAAAGGCGGTGCTTCTACGGACCCTGGAAATTACCGCCCCATAAGCCTGACGAGCCTGGTCTGCAAAGCTATGGAGAGGATCATTATGGAACTCATAAACAAAGACATTGGGGACCTACAGACATTGGATCCTACCCAATTTGGCTGTGTCAAGGGCAGATCCTGCCTTCTGAACTTGGTCGACTTTTTTGAAACAGTCACTAAGGCGATTGATGAGAGTAAGGCAGTTCACACAGCCTACCTTGACCTTGCAAAAGCCTTTGACACAGTACCCCACTCGGGCATCATAGACAAACTCACCAGCTTAAATGTAAACCCATATGTCACAAGATGGGTTGCAAACTGGCTCAAGGACAGAACCCACAGGGTCAGAGTTGCTGGAGCTATGTCGGACTCTAAGCCAGTCACAAGCGGTGTCCCACAGGGCTCAGTCCTGGGACCCCTCTTGTTCGGCATTTATTTTTCCGAGGTACAGGCAAACATAGGAGGATTGTGGCTGACAAAGTTCGCAGATGACTGCAAACTGGGCGCCATAATTGATATCCAGCGGACACAAACATCCATCAGAGAGGCCTCATAGAAACGGATAATTGGTGCCAGAGCCATGGCCTTAAGCTAAACACCAAAAAATGTATAGTCATACCCTTTGGGAAAAACAAGGTACCGACAAATTACCACATAGGCGGTAATCCATTAAGTACGGAAGAGGTAATCAGGGACCTAGGGACCCAGGTTGACAGTAACCTCTCATTTGACACTCACATTGCCAAAGTGGTTAGGAAGACCTTCTATATTGCCCACCTTATCATGAAGGGTTTCACATCTAGATCAAGAGAGGTCATTGTGCCCCTGTACTCTTCTCTTATCAGGCCAATGATTGACTACAATGCCCCATTTGGGATGTATCTCACCAGACACCTGCAGCAGTTGGAAAGACCCCAAAAGTTCCTCACCAAGAGGATAAAGGGTCTTAAACATATGTCATATGCTGCCCGACTGAAAAAACTCCAGCTCTATTCAGTCGCATACCGCCTACTCAGAGGTGATCTGTGCCTGACGTACAAGGCCATGTCCAATCCTGAATTAATGGACATGCTCCACCTCAGAAAATCCAAATCCATCAGAGCCACGAGAACAAGTGACTTAAACCTCAACACAGAAATAAATAGAACGTGCTGGAGGGACAGATTCATAACCCAGAGGCTCCCTACACTCTGGAACAGAATCCCAGTCCATGTTAGGCAGAGCCCCTCACTGACTCTATTCAAGAGAAATCTCGACGAGTGGATGGGAGATCGTAGGTTTACCCCGGGGGTCATCTCTTTGTCACTACTAGACAGAGGCATAGTAAACTAAACCCTAAAAGGGCGTAGTATTCTCATCCTAAGGGGTGGTGTAAGCCACATACACTCTGGCTAGGCTTATAAATGCCCTAGGGCAGATAGCCTAGTACGAACCTATGAACCTATGAACACTATAACAAAATGTTAATGCAGAAAAGTTTATCATTGTAATGAAAGTTTGATAACTACTGACTTGTCCCATCCAAAGGACATAAAGATATTTAATGCCTCTCGTTAATATTACTCATCTTTGCCATTTGGGGAGTTAAAATGCAAATAAACTATTTCCTCGTATTACTTAATTTCTATAAATCTCATCCTTCCAACAGTTACCTCAAATCTGTTTTGTTAAACAAACCAGACCGCTAATCCTCAGAGCAATCAAAAACTAAATTTCTGACCTTTGTCATATCATCATAATGAATAGCTGAAAGCCATGAGTCTGTTTAGATACGAGTCTGACCAGAGGTTGGCACTACATGGAGCTGACAGGATCTACTGAAAATTAAAAAAAACTCACTCTCTCTCCTTTTTTGTTATACCAATCATTGATCCATTCAGCTTCAAGCACGATTTCCTGGTATGCTAGCTATGCAAGTGTGGTCGTTTTTTTGAGAAATGCACATAATCTGAAAACAGGCAGTTTGGTCTTTTTTCTCAGCACAGGTGCACATGATTCTGTTTGGCTTACGCCACATGATTTTTTCTTGGTCAGCTGATGTCCATGTGGTCTTTTTTGAGAACGGGTTTTGCTGAGATTACTTTTTGAACAAGTATGCTGGGAAGTCATACTTTGGAACAGGTACACTGGGATAACAGCTATTTGCAGGCAAACTGGGAATCAGGAATGGCTTTCTAGAATAGGAGCTGGCATTTTAGAGCGAGGAAAATGGATCAGCTTTCGGTGAGGTGTGTATGAGAACCCCTGAGATGTAAGCTCTAACCTGAGACACCCATGATAAATGCCTGTTAAAATTGCCATCAGAGTTTCATAACTTTTATTCAAAAAGTACATTTAAATGTCATTACACTTCAGAAAACACATCTAAGTAGAGGAACACTGTCTGGTTAAGTGATTTGCTTAGAGTTGCATAGTAGGCAAATGGTACAAAGAATAAAACCCTGTACCTTAATTAAAACAAGTAATCTGTCGACCCCTCTCATCATCTCAATTAACCCATTAGTTCACCCAAATACTTTTTACTGCTGATTTCAGAATTTGTCTTCTGTCCGCCTTATTGGACATTGACTCCTTCTCTACTTGGCCTCCTCAAAATACTATCACTGTCCGCACCCCCTATCCTTTAGACTGGTATTCTGGTACGTTTCACTTGACTGCTATAACTGTAAAGCAGACCAAGGCTCTACCTCTAAAGTCCGCTCCTCAAGTGATAAATTTAGTGAACTTCAGACCACATTTCTAAAACTGGCAGCAAAAAAAAAATTTAAATTAAAAATGGAAGCCTTTTATTTATAATTAATCTTTCACTTACTACTGGTAGTTTCCTTGACTTTCAAACATGCTACCATTGTTCCTCTTCCTCAAGTAGTCAGCTCTTTTTTCTAGCTTAAAGACTATAAGCCTAGCTTAGTCCTCTGCCCAGTTACTAAAATAATTGAAAAAGCAATTTATCAAGAATCATTCAAACATGTTAATACGTTCATAGGTAGGTACTAGGCTATCTGCCCAAAGGCATTTATAAGCCTAGCCAGAGTGAGTCGGCTTTTGCCAGCCCCTTAGATTACTTCCCTGTGCCTCTGTCCAGCAGAGCCATTGAAGTGATCCCCAGGGTAAACTTTCTGTTTCCCATCCACTCGTCAAGGTTTCTCTTGAAGATGGTTAGCGAGGAGCTCTGCCTAATGTAGATTGGAATCTTGTTCCAGAGCATGGGAAGTCTCTGGGACAGGAATCTATCCCTCCAGCACATCCTATTTATTGTTGTGGTGAGGTTTAGATCCCAAGAGCATGTGGCTCAAGGGGATATGTTTTTCTTTAGGTGGAACACATCCATCAATTCTGGGTTGGACTTGGCCTTGTATGTCAGGCAGAGATCACCTCTGAGTAGGCGGTATGCAACCGAGTACAGCTAGAGTTTCTTCAGTCAAGCTGCCTAGGGCATCTGTTTGAGGCCAGTGATCCTCTTGGTGAGGTACTTCTATCTTCTTTCCAGCTGTTGCAGGTGACTTGTAAGGTACATCCCAAATGGGGTGTTGTACTCTATAATGGGTCTGATGAGTGATGCGTAGAGGGACACAATGACCTCTTTTCATCTGGATGCAAACCCTTTTGTGATTAGGTGGGCCACATAGAAGGATTTTCTAACCACTTTGGCAATGTGATTGTCAAAGGAGAGGTTACTATCTACTTTGGTCCCCAGAACCCTTATTATGTCTTCCGTATTTAGGGGGCTACCACCTATGTGGTAGCTTGTGGGTACTTTGTTTTTTCCAAAGGGGATGACTATGCACTTTTTGGCATTTAGCTTGAGGCCATGGTTTTTTTGACACCAGGTATCTGTCTCAGTGAGACCCTTTTGGAGGATGTCTGCGTCAGACGGAGAGTCAATTATAGCCCCTAGTTTGCAGCCATCTGCGAACTTGGTCAGACATAGTCCTCCTGTACTTTGAGAAGTGTATGCCAAACAGGAGGGGTCCTAGGACTGTGCTCTGGGGAATGCCACTTATAACCGGTTTAGAGTCAGACCTAGCTCCCACAACTCTTACCATGTGGGTTCTGTCCATGATCCAGTTGGCAACCCATCTCGTGATCTAGGGGTTTATGTTCAGGCTGGTGAGCTTGTCTATAATACCTGAATGGGGAATGGTGTCGAAGGCCATTGTGAGGTCTAGGTAGGCAGTGTGGACCACCTTTCCCTCGTCTATAGCCTTGGTAACTGTCTCAAAGAAGTCCACCAGGTTTAGGAGTCATGATCTGCCCTTAACAAAGCTGAACTGGGTAGGGTCCAGTGTTTGGAGGTTCCCAATGTCTCTGTTAATGAGATCCAGGATGATGCACTCCACAGCCTTGCAGACCAGGCTAGTCAGGCTTATAGGGCGATAGTTCCCGGGGTCTGTTGTGGCCCCACCTTTGTGGAGCGGAATAACCGTTGCTGTGCACCACTCTATGGGCACGTAGCCTGTGGAGAGGCTGAGTTTGAACAGTGTGTTTAAGTGAGGAGTTGGTTCATCTTTGAGCTCATGTAGGATGCAGCCTGGGACAGCGCCCGGTCCCATTGATGCTGTGATTTTGGCTTTGGCTAGGGCTGTTTTAACCTGAGTGTCTGTGATTTCAGGGACACTACATTCTTCTGGTATAGTTATGGGCCCTTTTGGGGGTGAGAGGGGGGTAAAGTTTACACTGAACCTGTCTGCCAGGATGTTGGCTATATCGGTCGGTTCAGTGTATTTTGTGCCATTCTGCACTAACTCTGAGCAGATCTGAGCATTGCCCCTTAGATTCTTGACATAGCTAAAGAATGACTTGTGGTTATCTTTTTAGTCCTTGGCAATTTTTCTTTCAAAGCTAGCCTTGGATGATTTTATGAGGGATTGTAGTTTCTTGCTGATACTGATCAGGGATGTCGTCCCTACCTGGGATTTTACTCTTTTCTGTACTAGTTTCCTCCTCCTATTGTATAGCTTGTTTATGGCAGGGGTCCACCAGACTGGTTTCCTTTTCTTGGAGGAGTGAGTCTTGGTTTTGCTTGGGATAGCACGATCCATGCATTCTTCTAGATGCCCATAGAGTGCATTAGTAAAGGATTTTGCAGCTTGGACAGCGTTATCCTTTAGCATGGGGACTTTGAAACTTTCCACCTTGGTCTTAAGTAACATTAAGTTTGCTTTTGAAATGTTTTTCATGGTGGTTTCTTTGACCAGGGGTGGGGACAGAATGTGGATATCCAGAGTGATTAGTTTGTGGTCAGATCTAACCAGGGAATGGTTGACCTCCTATGTGGAACACCGGTCGCCCATGTTGGTGATGACCAGGTCCAATATGTTGTCATCTCTGGTGGGGGTGTTGACCAGTTGATCCAGGGTGTTTGAGTTTATAAATTCTAGGAAATGCTGGGCAAGGGAGTTAGTACTTGAGTAGTTCTCCCAGTTAATGTTTGGGTAATAAAAATCACCGAAAATCAGGGTGTTTGGAAGGACCTTTATGTTTCCCAGTGTTTCCTAAAATGTGGAATGGGGGTCCTGGGACATGGTGGGTGATCTGTAGCAAGTTACAATTTGAATTGCAGTTTTGCCCATGGTTAGTTGCACGTCACGTGGATGATCTCTGAAGCATCGTGCTGTGCCACTAACCTGAAGGTGTGGGTATCCTTGATGAATATGGATATGCCCCCGCCTTTTGCATTTCGGTCCGGGTTTTGTGGCCAAAATGTATGGTTGGAGTTGTAGCCTGGTAGTGCTGGGGTGCTCTCTGGAGCCTTAAACCAGGTTTCTGTTACTGCACATATATCGATTTTCTCCATACTGAGAAGTGCCTCGAGTGTGTGCATTTTGAGGTTTAGGCTTCTGGCATTAAGTAGCATTACCCTCAGTTTTTTGTTACTTGTGCTGTTTACGGCGGTGGGTTTGTCTTTTGAGCCTTGCCTAAAAAAGGCACTATGTGGGTGGCAAGAGCCTTGGCCAATATTCGAAAGCCTAAGGGTGACCGGTGCAAGCCATCTCTAGCGAAGCAGTGTGGCTTGTCAAGCATTTCACCCCAGGCTGACAGACACTGGATCCCCTCTGAATGACACCAGAAGCTTAGCCAATTGTTGAAATTGATAATTTTTTCTTTATACCATGGTATAATTCTTGGTGAGGGCAGGATGCTACTCTGGGTCATACCGGCCTGGGCTACGTGATCAGAGAGCCCCTCCATGTCTCTTTTCATGTAGTTCAGGGAGGTATGGCTCAGGTCATTCACACCAACATGGACAATGACAGAGTCGTGTTTGTACTTGTTATGGAGTGACCTGGGTGCTTGTGTTATATGGAAGATCCTGGCATATAACCTGCTCCTTGTTCAGCCTAGTGAGTGGGACGTCAGTGTGCCTGACTATAGAGTCACCTGTTACTAGTGTGTTGGGTATGTTATTTTGCCTTAAGGGCTGGGATTGCGTGGCACACTGGTTTTGTGAAGTATGTGTTTCATGGTTTGTGTTGGGGGGTGGAGGTTGCTTGAATGTCTTCTTTGGAGGTCTCTGTTGCTTTTGCAGATTTTTATTTAGAGCCTCCGAGTATGTTTTCATGTATTTATGTGTGTTTTTTGCCTGTGCTGGTTTCATAGATCTATGTGAGACTGGTGGTGAGATGCAAGTAATCCCCTTCTCCTCTTGACTGCCTGGTCCAGTCTTGGGTTGAGAGAGCTTAGCCTCCAGTTTGGCTGTATAATTGCATCTCTCGCATGTATTCGTGTTTGGTGGTAGGAGGAGAGGGCTGTCTGTGTACATGAGGCAGTTGTAACATTGCCTCAAAATGCCCAGATTCACAAGTTATACAGTAGAGTACACCTGAAACTGCCCTTTGGACATACCTGGATAGGTACAGTGAACTGTTTTACTGATTGGCTGGTAAGGTCAAATAGAGAGCCTTGTCTTTCTCTACAGTATAGGGGGCGTCTAGTGCTAAGGTTTATTAGTGCTTGCTATGAGTTTTGAGCAAGTGCCGGGCTGAGAAGTTAATGGTTTGAGTGCCTAAGTTGAAAGTTTGTCTAGTTCCAAGGGAAAAATTTAAGAGTAGACTTTGTGGAGCCGGGAATAGTTATACCCTAGCTAACCGGCGCTGCCCGGTGAGCAAAACCGCACTAATGTGGGTTTTATAGCAAGGAAATGAAAGAGATGGGAATTAGCCCAAAATGGCCAATAAACTACAAATTTTGGGCTGAAACCACTCCTCCTGGGACAGATAGGCTGCTCAACGCTCCCCTCTCTTACAGGTGAACAGAGAAAAACTTCCTTCTATCCAAGTAAGGTATGGGCAAACACAGAAACTTGTAACACAGCCCTGAATTTAGCACTAACCGTAAAACTGGACTATACTAGCTTAGAAAGGCGGGAAAACAAGTATTTTTTTTTCTTCAGAAAATAAAGCAGATAAAGCACTTTAAATGCACAGAAATGGTATCACACTTGAGTGTGTAGCCTACAACAGTTAAACAGGTAATTTAAACACAAAAACAACTTTGTTAAAGTGCAGGCAGTAAAATAAGTACAATGTGTAGCTGAAACAAGCTTTTTAAATCACATAAACACTAACAAATCAGCGTTTTAGGTGGAATTAGCTAAAGGCAACAAGAAAATGCAAAAAAATGATACTTAATCACT
Source organism: Protopterus annectens (assembly GCF_019279795.1). Lineage (NCBI taxonomy): Eukaryota > Metazoa > Chordata > Ceratodontiformes > Protopteridae > Protopterus > Protopterus annectens. The sequence goes on along the minus strand of NC_056742.1, from coordinate 263,604,196 downwards.
CCAAAGTCTCTCTTTTGTCTCTCTGCTGCTGTAGAACTCTGCAGGGCACCAGGCAGGAGCTTGCTGAGCTGTATACTTAGTTGTGGGTTACTGTCTTTTTTAATTTCTCCAAGACTTTTGGGTTTCAAATACCATGACTAGAATGGACCCCATTCCTAAGTCAAAGTATGATTAAAGTTCATGAAATTAGTATTGTTTCAATCTTTGATGTCAGCCAAAAGTGCTCTTTGGAGCACCCGCAATGTGCCCAGTAATGATTCCTGCAATTCGTACGTAGTTACATGGATTGGTAACATATCTAAATGTGATTGTAAATTCATTTTTATAAGAGCCATTGCTCCTACTACTATTGGAACTGTCTGGGTATCTTTCTTCCACATTGCTCTCGTTTCTGCCTTGTAGATCCTGGTATTTTATGACTTTGTGTCTCTCTCTATGCAAGACTTTATAGTCACTGGGTGTGGCAATTTCAATGATCAATGCTACTTTTGTCTTCTTTTCTTGGACCACTATATCCGGTTTTCTAGCATCCATCTTTTGAACTGTTGGTAATGGGTGATCCCATGTGTGATCAATAACATGGTTTTAGAAATGCCTTTAGTACTCAAACTGAATTGGTGTCAGCTACATATTCCATTTATTGTAATATTAACAATGGTCTTATTACTGCCAGTATCTTTGTAGACACGACACATGCTTTTAAAACTGTAAACCATTGCTTGTTACTCCAGTCACTGAACTTTAGTGAAAACATCATCCTGTGGTTTAAAAATTGCTTGCAAGATAGATCACTTCAAATTTTGGTCAATAAATCACTTTCAGAAATTGGAACACTTAACACAGGGGATGTCCTTCCTCATCAATGTTGCAGTATTCCTTACAAAAGGAATATCCTGCTGAGTATAGTTGTATGTCCGGCCAACATCCCAAAACTTTAGGGCCTACCAAGTGCCGTACATCAGATATATGTGCATGTCAAAGGTGTAAGGTATAGAAGTGACACAGGAGTGCAGAATTCTCAAAAGTTCTTTACTGCCAGTCAGAACAAATTTTTTAAATTTTATCTGTAAGCTTTTCATCACATTGTCTCAGCTACCAAGTCGGGGACTTCTCCTTGTTTTTCTTTGTTTATTGTTTTGCATCTCGTCCATAAAGGGAAATGTAAGTGTGGGAGGCAGATTCCCCATAAGGACAGACACAAGCAGTGTTATTTCTCATTAGGGTGCAGACCATGATCACACACAGTGTGATATTTGCTTCACCATTGTACCCAAGACTGTGTGCAGCCATCTGCCATCTCTGACTGTGTTTGGAAAACCATAATTTAAAGTTGTTGGCTCAGGGAATTATGACTTCTGAATCCACCCACCCAAACATTCATCTACTTTCAAAGAAAAAGTCTAAAAAGATGCAATTAGAGACTTCTGCTGTCCAGCCTCTTCTTGACATCTCCATAGGGTTGGATGAAGAGTCCGTGGACTGTCTGTTTCGAATGCTTCCTCCCTCTGTTGCTACCTAATTGGAGGCAGACATGAGGCTTGCTATTTCTACATCCATTGAGGCTGAGCCCATATCTGCTGCAGACAAGAAGAGGAACCTGCAGCTGATTATCTCTGAATGGCCTAGGGAGATTCTCCAGATACTTGTTAGGGAAGATGTCCCTGGATCCTTTATTGATGTTAGACAGGGTACAGAACTTCCTAAGCTTGTTAGGACAGAGGTTCCTTTTAAGAAAAAAACTAAAGACTAGGCATGTGGACTCTATCGCTAAGGCTTACTAAATTGTGGCAGGATTTCACTCAGGGTCTTTTTAAGGCCCTCATGGCCTTAAAGCCCTCCTCAGGGTTTGTCAGTCCCTTCAACTGTTGCTTTCTCTTCTGCTCCCCTAAGAGACTTACGATTTGTGATTTCTCTGATGATGAAGATCTGGATTCTGGGGAAGAGTCCTTATTCTTCACAGATCCATTCTACTCTTGCTTTGGGGTAGGTTGAGGATGGTACTCTCTCCCCTGATTCCCCTATTGACCTTTCTTTTGGGGATACCATTGTAAAAATGGAGCATTTTCAATGGGATAGTTACCAAAATGTCTGATCCAGAAGGGATATTATGACCTCTTGCTGATGGTCTCTCCTAAGCCTTTTATAGAGGAAGCAGGCATCTGAACCAGACAGTCCTTGGACTCTTCATCCAACCCTATGGTGATGTAAAGTGGAGGCTGGACACTGCCCCCTGTTTTGGCAGACCTTCTTGATACGTTTGTTTCTTCACAGGCTCCAGAGTTCTCATCCTCTTGCTCCTTAAAATAAATAAAGAAATAAAATAAAAAGTGACAGATTTCTCAAGGTTCCTGAGGCTCAACAAATTTGTTCAAGAATCCTTCCTCCATCCCTGCAGCAGTTTCTCTTTCTGCTGATAAACCTTCTAGGCTGAATCCTTTTGCTAAACTTTTACTTTCTGATAAAGATAGTGATGGACAGATATGGTAAGAAGGTATATACCTCTGCCACATTAGCTTTCAAGGACCATAAACTACCAGATCCATATGACCAGGTGTGTTCTGAATCTTCTTTCTAAGCTTAGGGGTGTTTTGGCTGAAATGCCAACTCTGAAGCTAAGATCACTGCCATTTCCTTATTGGGTTCTGCTCACCGTTCCATAAAATGCAGCTATAATACTACCGATGCCTCTTCTAGGGCAGCTGTGTCAGAGTCCATTGCCAGGAGGTATTCTTGACTTAGGTTGCAGTCTCTCCTTGAATATATTAAGGCCAAGTTGTTAGACTCCCCTTGCACACTCAATTTGTTTGGCTCTACTACTGCCCAGCTGTTTAAAATTTTGAATGATAAGGGGAAGGTTATGCAGGACCTTAAGCAAATTTTCCTTTTACATAACCCTAGGTTTCAAAGGAACTACCCATCTAAGACTCAGTTTGCGTATTGACATTATTAACCCTTGAAGGACAAGAGACCTTCCAAAAGAGTGTTTACTGAGAGCCAGCTCAGTGTTCCAGATAGCAGAAGTATGCTTTTCTGGATAATCTGCCTCATTTTAACAGTCACCCTTCTGTGCCCCTTGGCCAGATTCCTCTGTCTGACAGGTTAACTTTGCCCCTTCCAATTTGGCAACAAATTACTACAGACTTTTAGGTTCTTTCAGTCATCCAAAACTTTTATTTCGTGGTTTGAAAATCCCTTCCTCCCTTTTCAAGGAATCCATCACTTCCTTGCCAACTGGCTCATTTTCTCCTCTTCTCCAGGGCCTTTTGGCTTACTAGACCATACAGCTGCTCCCTCTGTCCCAGAGGAGCAAAGGATTCTACTCTGTGATGTTTTTGGTCCCCAGGAAGGGAGGGGTCTTCGAGAACCATTCTATATCTCTCTCTAATCAACGCATTCCTGAAAGTTCCTTCTTTCAAAATATATCTCCACTCACTGTTTCCTCTACAGGGTACACTGTCCTACCTGGTGCCTCTGAGCCTAAAGGACACCTATCTCCATATTCCTATTCACCCTCTCTTCTGGAAGCATTTACAGTTCTCTGTCTCTTCCTCACATTATCAGTTCTCTGCTTTACCTTTTGTTTTTTCTACAGCACCAAGGGCTTTTACCAAATGTCTCGCCCCTGTCATTGCCTTTTGCAGACTCAATGGTGTTAAGATTTTTTCCTGTCTGGATGACCTTCTTGTTCAAGCCCCCTTTTAGCAGCTTTTGCAGAATCCTGAATTTACTGTGCTGCTTCTTCACAGTGTGGGTTTGGCTCTCAGCCTCAAGAAGTCTATTCTGCTTCATTTGATGGAGCAGATTAAAGAAAGTGAAGATAGAGTAGTAAATGAAAAAAAAAAAAAAAACCCCAGAAGTTTGTAAATCAGTAGCTATCTTGGTTGACCTATCATGAAGGACAGGGATAGTAGAGGGGCCCCCAAATTCTAGGTTATATCAAGTGTCCGAGCAGTTGAGTGGGGAGTAAACACCAGGACATGAAGCATCAACATGTCAAGGATAGAATGTCATTTTTCTTTTTCCCTTGTTTCGTTCTAATGGATTTCGAGTTGGGGCTTTTTACTTTTACAAGAGTTTACAGTGGTTTTTTGTATGCTTGTACTCAAGTGTGAAATACTAACGTTAACCAAAGTGAATTTATTCACATGAAACATACTGTGCATATTGTCATTATTTGTGATTCCTTATGATTTTTTGATGGTACAGTAAACACGAATTCTGATGCTATTCGTGTCATTATTCATCACAAATGGGTCTTGGATCTGAGCCGGCAACTGTCAGACAGATCCAGAGCTCAAGCTCCTCCCCTTCCTTTAATCTCCAGCTACCTTCTAACCCTCAGGTTTTGTTTGTCACTGAAACACTTCAGACGTGATCCAGAGCTCAGGCTACAGTTCAGATAAGTGCTTTATATTGTAGGGCTTTTTCTTGACTTATAGCTTAGTTTAGTTTTAATTAATCTTTAGCAGTTTAGTGCAGTTATCTTCCCTCCCATTCTCTAATCTTGTTATTTTAGATAGGGTTCCCTATCCCCTTGCATTGCGTTCTCATTTCCCATCCTTTTTACCGTTAGGGTAAAAGAGAGTTATAGTTATAAGTTGTAGTTTAAGTTTTAGTTAAGGGGGTTTTATTGTTTATAGTTGGTGTGCGTGTATGTGTACTGTACTGGTGTGGCTGATAAACCCTCTGGGTTTAATAGATGCTCCCTATGCGGTCGGAAGATGCCATGTTCTGACTCGCACGAGGAATCTCTCTATTGCTTAGGTTCGGCACACCTGGAGGTTGAATGTGACATTTGTGCAGCATTCAACTCCAGGACCCTTGTGGAGACTCACAGTAAGCTTCCTCTGAAGGGCTTGGCTCACAGTGGTCCTCTGTCCTCTGATTCTCCTTCCATGCCCCCTCAGGAACCTAAAAAGAGGCCTCCTCCTCCTCTCATTCTAAGAAGCCAAGGCTCTCAGATCGCATTTCTCCAGTTCCAAGTCCAGTCTCTTTGGCTTTGGATCCGAAATCTGCCATTACGAGATACTTTGCTCAGATCCTTGGATCCAAGACCTCCACTGAGCGAAGGCCTTTGGATCTGAGCAGGTGTAAGCCATCCCCAGATCCGGCCAGTTTGTCGGATCTGGCCAGCACGCCATCCAAGCCCTCAGACCTGACTATGCTATTGGATCCGACAGTTCTGTCGGATCCCATTATAATTGAAATTGCCCTCTCTCAGACCTTTAGGAATTTGCATCCGACTCACCAGAGTAGATCCCCTTCCCGGACCATAAGGTTATGGGATCCAGTGTCTGATCCCCTGGAAGATCAGGCTACTTGTCAGTCTCGTCCAGATCCTCCAGAAGTCTACTTCCCTCAGACATGGATAGGATGATGAGGAGCTTCCTCAAGGCTCAAACTGAATTGGGCTTGCTGATGTCCCTTGCTCAGGTGAGCAGGGGACCCTCCCCATGTACAGGACTCCACTCTCCTGTTCAAATCTCACAGCCTTTGGAATGTCTGGACCAAGGGATTTCCAGTGAGAGGCTGATGGTATTGTGTATACCTCCCTTCTTGACACAGTCAGGGTCCGTGGCTGGCTCTGTTCACTTGCCCTCTGAGCAGGGTGCACCTCACCTCCAATTTTGCTGGGGTTGGGTTTGGACCCAGATTTTTCAGACCATTCCCTTTCCCTGGGAGCTTCAGCACTGGACAGCTCAGGGCCTATGATATCAGGGGGGGTTTGGTGTCGTGTCGGGGTCTCTTCTCCCTTCCCAGATACCCCAGATGCAGGGGAGGATCCTCATCCAGTCTGTCGGCCTTCCGAGCAGTAGAGGACCTTCTCCAGTTTGGCAGTTACCTGTCAGTCTTCTCTAGGTCCTTCCCAGCTTTTTTCAGGTTTGGTTGCTGAGGCCTCATCATCCATCCAGGGTCAGCCCTCCCGCGAGCGCCTTCATGCAGGCACTGCCCCCCTTGGGATACCCGTCTCTTCCAAGTCCTCCCCTGAGCCCACCATGGAGAAACCCCATTGGAAGAGAACGTGTAAGAGGAGACACTTGAACTCCCCCAGAGAGTTGCTGAGGACAAGGATTTTGAGGAGGGAGACATGTTCCCCAGACTTCTGCCAGAGGAAGTGTCCTTAGGGGGACATCCTCAAGGTTCTCAAGCAAAGAGGCTGTTGGTCTTCCCGAACCCCAACTTGGGAGGAGTCCAGGTTCCTGAAGGCCTTTGGGATGGGCCCATCTTCTACTCGTGTCCCCCCTGCTGAAGAGCTTGTGGACCTTATAGCCAACAGGGCTTGGAAGGAGCCAGACACAGTGAAACCTGTCCCCAAAAAAGTCAACAAATTCCTCAGTCCTCCCAAGGACAGAACATTTTGGATCAAAGGCGTCCTTATTGATGCCATTGTGGTGGCTGCTGCTACTAAGATGGAGCTAGCTGAGCAAAGCTTTTCAGTCCATTCCCAGAATAGGGAGTCCCAGGTGATCGACTATTTTGGAAAGTGTGTGTTTGCCTCAGCTACTTTTGGACTGAGAGCAACTAATTATTTGGCCAATTTTATCTGCCTTCAGAGGGACTTGGTTTCAGAGCTCACCACTTCCCTTAGAGTTGTTGCCTCCGGAGAGTCTTAAGCTGGTTTCTCCAAAGCTGTCTGTTCTGACTTCCTTGGTTATCGCATCAATGAGGTTGATCTCCAGTTCGGTGGAGGCAAGCACCGATATTGCCATTTGATGGCATGCCTGGCTTCGCCTTTACGGGTTTGCGAAATCCTTGAAGGCGTCTTTCAGTAACTCCCCCTTTGACTGCTTTACTTTGTTTGGTCCGTCTGTTAATGAAACCTTAACCTGCAGCAAGCAGTAGGGATCAAGTTTTCTACTCCCCAGTGGTCCTTTTCTAAGACCCAGAAGGGAAGTAAGAAACTGTGGTTCCGGAGGACTCGTTCTTCCTTCCAAGATGCTCCCCAGGAATCTTCTTCCGTAAGCCAGGGCAGGGGATTCAATGGCAGATGCCACCCCAGGGGCGGAGGGGGTCCACAGAACCAGAGCTCCTGGGGACTCTTCTCGGAGAAGCCCTTTCAGCATTCCTGAGACGCTACCTGACTGTCTTCTCCTGGAGGCAGTTGGGGGTTGACTCTCTCTTCACCCACTAGCCTGGACAAGTCTCACTTCCGATCAGTGGGTGCTAAAAATTATTTCCAGGGGTTACTCCATTCCCTTTTCTCAACCTCCTCCAATTTGAAAGTTTCTCCTGAATGCTCCACCCTTCCAAAGGGAGTTGGTCTGTCTCCAGGTTCAAGATCTTCTTCAAAAAAGATCCATCCAAGAGGTCCAATGGGGCAACGAGGGTTCGGAACTTAGTGTTGCTTCTTTTTGGTGCTGAAGAAGACTGGGATCCTGCGTCTGATGTTGGACCTCAGCGAGCTAAGTCTATCTGTCAAAAAGTCCAGGTTGCAGATGGGCACTGTTCAGTCCATTGTGCCTCTCTTGCGCAAGGATGATTAGATGTGCTCAGTGGTTCTCAAAAATGCGTACTATCATGTAAAGATCGACAAACACTCCAGGAGACAGTTAACACTTTCAGTTAGGGGCCAATGATTACAAGTTCAAAGCCCTGCCCTTTGGACTCGTGACAGCCCCTCGGGTGTTTACTAAATGCATAACAGTGGTGGTAGCTCAACTCTGGCTGCAAGGTTTCCAGATATTTGTATACCTGGATGATTGGCTCCTCACGGCTCCCACTAGGCATCGATCAGTGGCCACCAGATATATCCTCAGTCTTTTCCAACTTCTAGGTATTACTGTGAATCTGCCCAAGTCCAATCATGTTCCATGCCTAAACCTGGAGTTCATGTGGGTCCAGTTGGACACTGTATTGGAAACTGCAGCACTGCCTCCCAGCAGGATTCATCTCATTCGAAGTCAGGTTCTCTTTTGCTACAGCATGCAGCAGTTCATTTGATTCTCCAAGTGTTAGATTCGACGGTGGCTGCCATTCAGTTAGTTCCCCTCACGAGATATCACATGCGAGTGCTCCAGTGGACCCTGGCAGTCCAATGGTCGATTCTGGTTCAACCCATGTCCATAATAATAAAGTTGGCTCAGGTATGCAGGAATTATCTCACTTGGTGGTTTCAGTCTCAGGACCTATACCTAGGCAGGACATTTTGTCTTCCCCCGCCTAAGGCCACAGTGACCGTGAACGCCTCCCTGTTGAGGTGGGGGCATTTTCAGGGCAGGACAGGGCAAGGCACGTGGTCCTCCTCAGAGACCAGATTGCACATAAACATCCTGGAGATGAGAGCAGTCCTTCTAATGTTGCAAGCCTTTCAGGAGTGCCTCCCTCTGGGGACCATAACAATTCAAACAGACAACATGGCAGTGGTCTGTTATATCACAAAGCAAGGGCGAACACGGTCTTATCCTCTGTGCATAGAGGCCACGAGAGTGTGGGAGTGGGCAATGTGTTCCAGGTGCTTTCTTCTTGCAACTCATATTCCTGGGAGTTCGAGTGCGATGGCCGACAGACTCAGCAGATCTATCTTGAGTCCTCACAAGTGGATCTTGAATCCGTCAGTGACGAGACAAATATTCGACCGTTGGGTTCAACCATGCTGTAATCTTTTTGTTTCCCAGTCGGCCATAAATACAGCAATTGCTTTGCCCTGATCCCTCCAGTGAGGAGTCACCCAGGGACGCTCTCATTGATGATTGGCCTCTGGGTCTTCTCTACGCTTATCCTCCTACTCCCCTAATACCCAAAGTATTACAAAAAGCTTGTTGCCTGAAGACTCCTCTCATCCTCATTGCCTCTTTCTGGCCTCACCAGGCATGGTTCTACTTCCTAAGGTCTCATCTGAAGTATCCGCCTTGGATACTGGATCCCATTATGGATCTTATCTCCCATCCCTGGGGGCTCCCACTCCCCAATCTCCAGACACTTTGTCTAACCCACATGGTTTACTCCACTTCCAGTAATCCTTTTGCAGTCCAGGCTTTCTTTCCTGCTGAAGAGCATTATCTTGGCTTCTCAAAAGCCATAAATAAAGAAGGCCTACTCAAGTAAATGGAAAACGTTTTTTGTTTAGGCTAGACAACATAATCTGTACCCTTTTTTGGTCCCTATTCCTGATATTTTACTGTCTTTATCTCCCCTTTTTCATGATGGGGCAAGTTTTTCTACCTTTAAGCTCCAGTTAGCATCCATTTCTAATTTCCATCTGAACGAGCAGCCTACCTTTTCTTCTAAGCTATGCAAAGGCTTTCTGAAAGGGGGGTATTTCTTGTTAGCCCTCCTGTTAAGGATCCATCCCTGCCATGGGACTTGACATTGGTGCTGCAATCCCTGAAGCAAATACCTTTTGAACCGGCTGCTTCTTGCGATATCAAATCCCTTGCTTGGGAGACTGCCTTTTTAGTGGCCGTTACCTCTGCCAAAAGGGTCTCTGAACTCCAAGCCTTAAACATTAAGCCTCCATTCATGATCTTTCATAAGGATAGGGTGTCCCTTAGAACAAATCCTTCCTTTCTTCCCAAAGTGGGTTCAGAGGCTAACCTCAGTTGATCAATTCAGCTACCCGTCTTCTTCCCTACTCTAATAAGGGAGAATATATTTTACATTGTTTGGATATCCACAGGCAATTGCGTTTTTATTTGAAAAGGACTGAGAAATTTAGGAAGTCAGACCAGCTCTTTGTGACCTTCTCTCAGAACAGAAAGGGCCAGGCAGCTTCCAAAGTGACTATTTCCGGGTGGATTGGTAGTTGTATTTCTTACATTTATGATAGTAGGCATTTGGAATTATTCAGACCAGTTAAGTCCCACTCTACTAGGTCTGTTGCTAAGTCTTCTGCCTTCTTTGCTAGGCTTTCCATGGATGAGATTTGTACTGCTCTGCAACTTGGTCTAATCCACACACTTTCATTTCACACTGCAAATTGGACTTGGTGTCTAGGAACAAAGTTTCCTTTGGTTCCTCTGTATCCGGCATATCCTTCCTTGAGACCACCCAGGTTACATAGTAGCTGGGGACTCTGACCCATTTTTGGTGATTGATGACACTGATAGCATCAGATAGAGTTATGTACTTACCAAAAGCGTTTCTGTAGTGAATTCACCAGATTTCTCTGAATGCTGGCCTGCCTTTTTGGTGCTTTCCCCACTCAGCAGCTGTTTACAGATTCTTGGTTGGTGAGTTTTTCCAACAACATCAGGCTCCAGGGGATCTGGTCTCCTTAGCAAGTGAAAGTCCATATCAACATCCAGGAAATGAGAGATGTGATTTTTAGCCCTTCAAGCTTTACAGTCTGTCTGGATTCCAGGTTGCCTCAGGATTTTCATGGGCATCAGCACTGTACAATCAAGGACCATAAACTGTTCTCATCTTTGCAGACTGTCCCTCATAGGTTGAGATTTTGCTATCCACCACTTAGTTAGCTGACAATCTAAGCAGGTCCAGAACAGATCCTCTTTTGCCTCCCCTCTGAAAAGACAACGTCCCTGGTTCTGTTTCAGAGTGAAAAGTCCAATAATAGTACCAACACAAATGCCGTGCTCTTCACCACCACAAAGAAGTTTGAAATATTTCTTCCCATCTTAATTGACCTTGACAATCACTGTATCTAAAGTCCAACATCAAAAATATCCTGTTATAGCACTTGATCCCTCCTTCAGTCTGTGTTCATAGAGACAGTATAACCAGCAAAGTCTTAACTCAGCTAAAATTATATTAGATCTCTCATATCTTCTCTTATCTACATTGCAAATGGCCTTAGCCAAAACTGCCCTGATTCCCAAGACTGAATGTGCCCTGCCAATTGTAGACCTTCACTCAGCACACCATGCATACAAAATACAAACAAATTAAATGAAAATATTTATATCTGCCCTCCTTGCAGACGTGAACTGCCACCATTGTGTCTTTATAAAAAGACCCACTGACTCCCAAAGTACACTGCTGTTTTTTTCTCCATTAACTTCATTCAACTGAGGCAGGTCTACCAGCTAATTTCCTGCCCTCTGGACTTAATTCCAGTATTGCTGGGGTCAGTCATGGATGCTAAGGGCATGCCATGGGCTCAGACATTTTTGCATCTGTCCAGTTTTTTTTTTTCTTTTATATGCACTCCCCACTTGTTTCTCTGCATGACACGCTTGACTACATCCAAAGGCAGCTCCCCTCTTTGAATCATACCTACCCTTAGGGAGTATCATTGATGAACACCCTCTCACCCAAAATGGGCACATCTGTCAGTTGCCCGAGCTGACATTTGAACCTGGGTCACCTAGGCCGGGTCTACACCTAAATTTCAAAGTTTCAAAACTTCGAATTTCTTATGGTTGAGACCATAAGATAAGTTTTGGAACTTCGAAGTGTAACTAAAAAAAAATAAATAAAAACAAACAAAAAAAAATCTTTGTTCTTTCTGGGGGGGGCAAGCCTCCCAGACCCCTGTTAATTAAATATGATAGCTAAAAGATCACACTACAGCGAGGAAAATGGTAAATATACCGTTCTGCACTGTACAGTGATCTCCATTTAAACGGTTTGAAGTTTCAAAACTTTGATCTTATAGTCTTGACCATAAGAAATTTGACATTTTGAAACTTCGAAATTTAGAAGTAGACCCTCCTGGGCCATAGTTAGAGCTTCATCCTTCTATGGTACCGGAGCGGCTGCTATTTTAAATCCTTTAAGCAGGCAACTGCCAACCCTTGGGGAGAAAGTATTGCAAATCAGACAGCCAAACTATTCTCTTAGAAGTAACCAAGATTGCTCTCTCACATTCATCATACCTAAATTTAAACATTTCATAGGGGACGGTCCGTCACAAGAATAGGACCCATGTATAGAATCAGCTATCTAGAAACTCTGAAAACATTAAAATAAAATATCAAGCAGCACCTGCAGAAAGAATTTAAATGAACCTGCGTTAAAAACACTGGCTGTTTGCTTTTGTAGCTAATAAGAACATGTACTCACAGTAAGACGTTGTCCTGTTCGATTCTCAGCTAGAGCATTTTCTGTGTGGAGGCATGCGTGAATGGGCGTACCTTCGTTGAAGGTTGTGCATCAGGGCTGGCAACTCGGCACGTAAAAATCTACTGCCAATCATTAGCGGACTGGAGTCCCGCTGTGGCGACCCCTAACCGGGAAAAGCCGAAAGACACAACAACAACTCCTTCATACTACAGGCTTTAATAATGTATATTTTATACATGGAAATTCTGAAATATCTAATGGTTAAATCTTAATATTTTTATGTATTGTGAACATTCTACTTTTAATTTTAGAGCTTCCATACCTTATTTCTAATGTAATTGCATCCCAAGTTGCATTCTATACATGATTAATTGCTTTTAAATTTTAAACTTTATTCATTGTTCTAGCTTTAAGTAATGTCATTATTACTGCACCCCAGGTCATAACTGAACAAGGTCAGTAGACTCGTTCCCCTATCTTATCAAACTGGAAAATAAAATAAACTTCAGGGGGCAGCTCAGTAAGACCTAGGAACCTTGGGCTTCTACACCAACTATCAGACCTCCTTTTAACTTTTTTTTGTAAGTCAGTGAGGATTATAGTTTGTCAATGTCAGTCATTAGAGTTTTGCAGTTCTCACAGGAGTGAACTGAAATGCAGTTCTCATTCATTATTTATGTATTTTTTTCATCCATTTTATCCCAAGCAAACCTCAGAATGTATGCAATTATAGAAGGGGCTGTAACTGATGGTCGTGTGTGTGTGTGTGTGTGTGTGTAGATCAAAGTATTAGCAATGTAGTGGGTAGAATGAATTAATAATAACAAAATGGTGAGAGGCTGGGAATTTGTACCTAGATGTGCCGAGAGAGAGAATCAGAATAAGTTACTTATTTTGTGTGTTTGATGGGGCCCTGGACTTCTGCAACTTACTCTTAAGTCTCTTAAAAGTTTGAAAAGCTAATGCGTGTTGTATTACAACTGATCCATAACTTTTTTTTGGTGTTATAAATACTGTAAAAGGAAAATGCTACATTGTAACAATCAAAGAATTTTTTAAGTATAAAATCCACATTTTAACCATGTTGTGAGCTTCTTCCTAGTTAGTAAATTTGTCATATTTTACCCTTCTGTTCCACATTGTCCAAGATAGTGTAGTATTCCACAAATGGAAGGTAGGTTGACTATGGCTCTGTAGTTTCTTTAATTCTTTTGCTTATTGGTGTTATGGATGGTATGGTATGATACCAGCCTGCTCTTACCTGTATTGCTTATTCTGACAGGAAACTATTGATCTGAAGTAGGCAGACTTCATTTGTTTGCAACCTGTGGGTATCGGATCCGACCTCGGATCCGAGCTGGCATTTCCAAAGCTTAGGCTCCGAGCTCCTAGCTCCTCCCTCTTACCCATAACCCCTTGCCAAGCCCTGACTGACCTCAGATTTCGTTTGCCGCTTTCAAGTTGCGACGGATTCCTGAGCTCCTAGTGCAGATAAGTTGTTTTTGACAGAAAAATTTTCAAAAATCTTAACTTTTTTAATTTTATTAGTTAGAAGTGATTGTGTTAGGCTTTCCTCTCTCTTTATTTTAAACTTTTCTCGGGTTTTGCGTAGTTTGTGTGTGTGTGTTTGTTTGAGGCCTGTTAGGGCTTAACATGTCTGAAGCCCATAAGGCTGTATTCTCTAAATGTACCGAGTGTGGCCATAAGCTGTCCCCAGCAGATGGCCACACTCGGTGCGTTAAATGCTTGGGGGTTGAACACCTGTCATCTGGTTGTACCATTTGTGCAGGGTTCAACCCCGAGCTTTGAGGGAGCGGAGGTCGGCTGGTGCTGGCGGGACTTCTCCTCCAGATACCGCCGCTTCTGCCCCTTCTACTCAGCAAGCAGTTGCTGTGGGCTCTCCTCCTCCGGCTGGGACTCAACCTCCCTCTAAGATGCCGGAGGAGAGAGAGTCTTCTAGGGAGAGAGAGAAGAAGGAGAGGCACAGGGAGAGGCACCACAAACGGAGAGCTGAAACCTCCAGTTCGGCTCCTCCATCTAAGCGGGCCTCCCTGTGCCTTCTAGCTTTCCTCCTCCTCGGCTCCACTCCCCTCGGTTCTCTCCTGGGCCCGAGGAGGAGGAGGCTAGCCCTTCAGCGAGGTCCCCAAGGCTCTCTAGGTCCGCTTCGGTGGCCTCCACCAGATCCACATTCTCCATGAGTGAAGCAGATATGGACCGGATGATGAGGAAATCCATCCAGGCCCAAATGCAAATGGGAGTGCTCCTAGCCCCCCCCCCATCCGGGAGGGGCTTCACCCTTTTCGCCTTTGGCTCCTTCTCCGACCCATACCATGGGTTCGGAGCTGTCGGCGCCGGGCAGAGTTGGATCCGGGGGTGGGTCGGATCCGATAGGTCGGCGCACCTCGGATCCGTTCCATCCCTTGAGTGCTTCGGGTACTTCGGACCCGACCTCTCGGAGCCGAGGACCGAGCCTCGGGTCCGAGGGAGCTGGTGTATCTTCGGCTCCGTCTAGGTCGGAGCACACCGGTCCCTCGGATCCGACGGTCTCGGCTCCGCCCGATCCGCGGCCGGATCCGAGTGGGGGTCGGCTCTCGGGGTTTAGAGAAGCTGGCTCCCCCTCGGCCTTCGACGTAGTGGAAAGGGCACTGTTGAGGACTACCGGACCCCCGGTCCCTGCCACGGCTCCATCCCGTACTCCCTTGCAGTTGGGCCAGGCCCCCACCAGCCGGTCCCAGGGACAGCCCGCCTCGATGTCCCAAGTAGTTCCCTTGGAACATCCAGCTGCGGAAGAGTACTCCTCGGACAGCCCCCCCGAAGAAGTACCTCGGAAGCGTAAGTGCAAAAGGAGGCACATGGACTCCCCGAGTCCGTTATCAAGACACAGACTTGGATGAAGGGGAGGGCTCCCCTAGGTCACCCCCTGAAGACGTCTCATTTGGAGACATTATGGAAATGTTGAGGATCGGGGGGGGGGTGGTCTGCCCCAAGGCCTCCTCAGACGAGTCTGTGTTCTTGGAGGCATTCGAGGCGGGCCCATCTACCTCTTGGGTGTCCCTCCTGCCGACCCTCTGGTGGACCTTATATCCATCAGAGCGTGGAAGGATCCGGACACCGTTGAGCCTGTACCCAAGCGTCCTGACCGTATCCTTTCCCCTCCGGCGGACCACACTCACTGGAGCAAAGGCCCCCCAGTAGATGCCATGATGATGGCTGCAGCCACTAAGAGGGAATTGGCCCAGGAGAGTCCCTCTATGCATCCTCCGGGCAAGGAGTCCCGCTCGATGGATCGCATTGGGAAGCGAGTTTTCAGTTCAGCAACCTTCTCTTTGAGAGCGCTGAACTACATGGCACACGTCATCAGGATGCAGCGGGATCTGATTAAAGAATACGCTGCATCTCCCCCAGAGTCCATGTCGAGTGAGGATAAACAGGTATACTCCACCCGAATGGCCACTCTCAGATCAGTTTCGAATACATCTATGCGGCTGCTTTCTCACGCTACTGAGGGAGCCGCTAGAGCCAGCGGAGCAGGCCTAGTCATGAGGCGACAGGCCTGGCTACGCCACTGTGATTTCGCAGAGCCCTTTAAGGCGACCTTCGCGAATGCCCCCTTCGATGGTTCTGCCTCGTTTGGCAAAACTGTTCGCGAAACATTAGTCCAGAGCGAGAAGGACGGGAAGACGCTGTCTGCCGTCGGAGTCCGCTTCTCAGCTCCCCAGAGGTCCTTCTCGAAGAACCAAAAGGGTCAGAAGAAGATGTGGTTCCGGAAATCGCAGCAGTCCCAACCTGCTCCGGATAACCAGTCCTTCCGTGGCAGAGGAGGACGGGGAGGTCGCCGTCCTAGAGGCAGGGGGGCTCCTAGCAACTTTGGGTCCAGAGAACCTTTCTCTGATAGACCCACGCAGCAGCCCTGAAGGGTTGCCCGGCTGTCCGTCTCGGGAGGCAGTCGGGGGGCGTTTTTCGAGGCACCTGACTTCTTGGGAGTCCATCACAACAGACCGTTGGGTGCTTCGTGTGATATCCAGAGGTTATACAATTCCCCTGTACAAGGTTCCCAGATCTCGCAGCCTCCCAGATGTTCCACCCGACCAAAGGGAGGCAGCAGCTATCGAAATCGGACAGCTGCTAGAAAAAAGAGCTATCCAGTGCGTCCCCCCAGATCAAACCGGGTCAGGGTTTTACTCCAGGTTCTTTTTAGTGCCAAAGAAAACGGGGGACTTAAGACCGATCTTAGATCTTTCCCTGCTGAACCTGTCAGTAACCAAGCAAAAGTTCCGGATGGTCACCCTTCAATCTATACTCCCCCTCTTGAGGGAGAACGACTGGATGTGCTCCATCGACCTCAAGGACGCGTACTACCACATTCGCATGGACAAACGGTCCAGGAGGTTTCTTCGCTTCCGGCTGGGAGCCAGTCATTATCAGTTCAGGGTCCTTCCCTTTGGTCTCACCTCAGCCCCCAGGGTGTTCACCAAGGTCTTAGCTGTTGTAGCGGCCCACCTGAGGCTCCAGGGATTACAGGTCTTTCCGTACCTGGACGACTGGCTCCTGACGGCATCATCAAGGCATCTTCTGTGCTCAGCCAGGGACTACTTTCTTCGACTAGCCCCAAGGTTGGGCATCACTGTCAACTGGGAGAAATCTTTACTGCACCCCACACAAGTTTTAGATTTCATAGGAGGAAGGCTAAACACCAGGTCAATGCGAGCCTTCCTCACTCCAGACAGAATTGCCAACCTGAAGTGTCATGTAGCAGCGGTCCTGCAACCATTTCCGACTGCAGCTTCGGTCCTGAGGGCCCTAGGTTCGATGGCGGCAGCTATCCCGCTTCTTATTCAGGCACGCTTACGCATGCGGGTTCTTCAATGGACCCTTCAGGTTCAGTGGTCCCCTCTCAGTTCCTCTCTCAACACTCCGATAGCGGTCAGCAAAGCGTGCAAGGATTCCCTTCTTTGGTGGCTTCTTTCTCCGGAGCCTCTGACAGGGAGACCTTTTTGTGCTGCATTTCCCCGAGCCACAGTGACCACGGACGCTTCTTGCCTCGGGTGGGGGGGCATTCGGCGGGAAAGATTGTCCAAGGCACGTGGAACCCCACAGAGACGTCGTTGCATATAAATGTCCTGGAAATGAGGGCGGTGCTCCTAGCGTTGCAAGCACTTCACCACGTTCTTCCTTCAGGGACTATTGCGATTCAGACAGACAACATGTCGGTAGTCTGGTACATCAACAAACAGGGAGGAATCAGGTCCTATCCCCTTTGTCGAGAGGCCATGAGAGTCTGGGAATGGGCAATTTCCACCAAACGCTTTCTGGTAGCAACGCACATTCCGGGAAAATCCAACATCCTTGCGGACAAACTCAGTCGCACCATTCTTTCACCTCACGAGTGGTCTCTCAATCCTCAGGTAGCGAAGAAGATTTTTGCCGTTTGGGGGCAACCCTGTTGCGATCTTTTTGCCTGTCCCTCAAACGCCAAATGCGACAATTTCTTCGCTCTGCTTCCCCCACCAGGGGAATTCCCGAGAGATGCGCTGGTGCATGCTTGGCCTCCCGGTCTCCTTTATGCCTACCCTCCACTACCTCTGATGCAGAGGCTTCTGCAGAAAGCCAACAGTTTGGGGAGCAGAATGATTCTCATTGCCCCGTTCCGGCCTCGTCAACCCTGGTTCCCCTTTGTATGGTCTCACACAATCAATCCACCCTGGATTCTGGATCCGATTCCAGATCTCATCTCCCACCCTCTGGGAATTTCGGTTCCCAATCTACGCACCCTGAAATTGACAGCTTGGCTGCTCCAGTTCCATCCTTGATTAGGACTCCCGGTATCTCGTCACCTGTCAAGGCCATTTTAGTGGCAGCTCATAAACCTTCCACCAGGCAGGTTTATCGGAGTAAATGGAAGAGATTCTCTATTTGGGCGGTTCAGAGAACTTTGGATCCTTTCTCAGCACCTATGTCAGCAGTGCTGGATTTTTTAACAGATCTCTTTCATCAAGGGGCAAGTTCTTCCACGATTAAGGTACAATTGGCAGCCATCTCGCATTATCACATTGGTCATGAGACAGCTCCCCTCATGACGGCTAAATTGTGCAAAACCTTTCTCAAAGGGATTTTTTTATTGAGGCCTCCAGTCAAGGAGATTGTACCACCTTGGGACCTATCTTTAGTTCTGCAAGCCCTTACTGCTCCTCCCTTCGAGCCTGCAGCTTCTACAGACCTAAAGTACCTTTCCTGGAAGACTGCCTTCTTAGTAGCTATCACTTCAGCCAGAAGAGTGTCTGAACTTCAGGCTCTATGCGTCAAGCCGCCTTACCTTTCTTTCTTTCCAGATAGGGTGTGCCTCAGGACCAATCCATCTTTTCTTCCGAAGGTATCTTCAGAATCCAATATCAATCAGTCAATCAATTTACCTGTGTTTTTTCCCAAGTACTCAAACAAAGGAGAATACAAATTGCATTCCTTGGATGTTCATAGACAATTACGATTTTATATTCACAGAACAGCTGGTCACAGGCAATCAGATCAGCTGTTCGTCTCCTTTGCTAAAATTGCTTTGGGTAAAGCAGTGTCTAAAGTCACACTATCTAGGTGGATTGCTAATTGTATTCTGCAGGCTTATGACACTTCAGGTAGACCTGCTCCTCAGAGGGTTACGGCTCATTCTACTAGGGCAGTTTCCACGTCAGCCGCCTTTAAGTCCCGTGTGTCATTGGATGATATCTGCGCGGCAGCTACTTGGGCCTCGCCTCATACCTTTATTTCTCATTATAAAGTGGATGTTGTTTCCAGAGGAAGAGCATCCTTTGGCTCAGCGGTGCTCCGGAACATCCTTCCATGACGGCCACCCAAGATTCAGGTAGCTGGGGACTCTGTCCCACAGGTTGCAGACAAATGAAGTCTACCGGATTTAGAAGTTATGTACTCACCATAATGTTCCATCTGAGTAGGTGACTTCATTTGGATG
Source organism: Protopterus annectens (assembly GCF_019279795.1). NCBI lineage: Eukaryota > Metazoa > Chordata > Ceratodontiformes > Protopteridae > Protopterus > Protopterus annectens. The sequence goes on along the minus strand of NC_056742.1, from coordinate 263,585,271 downwards.
CAACCATCCCCCCCTCCATCCCCCTGACCTTTATAGAGCGAGTATTTATGCTTTGTTCATGTACTGTTGTCAGTATTATTTAGGCAAACTCAATCTGAGGTCAGTCAGGGCTTGGCAAGGGGTTATGGGTAAGAGGGAGGAGCTAGGAGCTCGGAGCCTAAGCTTTTGAAATGCCGGCTCGGATCCGAGGTCGGATCCGATACCCACAGGTTGCATCCAAATGAAGTCACCTACTCAGATGGAACGTTATGGTGAGTACATAACTTCTAATTTTATTTTTTTTTTGGGGGGGGGGGTACTTAGCTTGCCCACCTGGGGTGTTGGACTGTTGCAGCTTGAGTTGTTTCTCCCAATTGTGTCTAATGGTTGGAAGAACTGAGTATGTGGTAAAACGTACTAGCTCAGTTTTTATATTATAACTACTGGAAAACTTTTCCCCTAAGAAATAATGTAGAAAAAAATATTAAGTTGCAACCTATTCTGTTAAGCAATGGGGAGACATGGCATCAAAAAGAACGTTTTGTAAGTACACAGTAACCTATTAACCATGCTGGGTGCTCCCTTCCTAGTTATTAGTAAATGTTCACATTGATTCCATCTTATGAGTGGTAGTGTAGTGTTCCATATTTTGAAGATAGAAAGTTGACTGTGGCTGCAGTTTTTTAATTCTTCTATGTGTTGCTGCTATGGAAATTGTGGTAATATAAACCATACTAAACTGTCTGAAAATAAAGAAGCCTCAGTATAAAAATGTAAGGATATGTAGTTGTAATTATCTCAGTCATTTAAACTGCAAATTCTTAATGTCTTCTGGTGAGAGTTGTTCAAAGATCATTATAATAACATTCAGAAAGTCTATATGCATAATTTAAAATCTACCCCCTCCCCAAAAATATTCAAATCCTGGAATGGATCATTGTGACCAGACCTTCCCTTTTGAGTGCCTGCCATACCTGTAGGTAAAAAAAAACAAATACAACCACCAAGGCAGTAATAGCACATAAAAAGGGACTTTAATATCGGTAAGTGCTTTCGTGGTGACTAAGCCGCTTCTTCAGACCACAAACCAAAAATACAAAATCACATATTTAAAATCAACAGCAACCAATCAAAATTAAACTTAAAAGTACATGAACTGCTGAAAAGAAACATAGTAACCAATCATTAAAAAATCTTCATTCATAAAATCTAAGTAATCAAATCGGTGTCCAAGGCCATGGGATTTAAGAAAGGATTTTACCGAAATAGCTTCATTCAGGCCAGGGGGGTTTGTCCGCTTTCAGACGTGTAATCCAACGTAACTCTGAATAGTCAGTAATATTTATAAGGTCAAAACCCCTGACAGTCAAGTCTAAGACTTCTAAAATCGTAAATTTCAACCAGTGCTGAGGACCTGACTCCATTATATGTTTTGCTAATGCATTTTTAGTTTTCTTTTATTATGAATGTCGTGTTCTAAAATCCTTTCTTTGAGAAAAGTCTGTTACACTTACTACATAAAAACAGTCCACATTCTTGACATTTAGCGTAATAAATTGTGTTCACTGTTCTACGGTCAGTATAGAAATGTAAATAAATATTAAAACCAGAATAGTGCTCAATGAAAGTTGTAGTCCATATATACTTGCAAGCACTACAATATTTGCAAGAAAAGGTACCGTTATGATTAGAAACAACAAAATTATAATGTGGTCGTTTATAGCACAGTTCATGCTTCAGTGACTTGTCACCTAAGAACTACTTAACCTTCTCATCAAACATGAGTTATGTTGTCCTATCTCGTCTTCATTCTTGCTGGTTGGGTTCGGAACCGAGCATCAGTTCTGACTCTGTCGCATATTAAAGCTAGAGAGCTTTCACTGGCTCGAGGCTATAACCTATCCCGAGATGCCTAGTGGTTGTTTCCCAGATCTCATTTGATGCTTGCAGGTTCGTGATTGCTTTTCGCTGGCTCAGGCTAAGTGAACTCCTTTTTCAATGTATTAGTTACCTTATTAGCAAAAAATTACTGTAGGATACCTGCTTAATATTACCTTGTCTTGTGTAACCTCTTTTTCTCAGAAAAATCCTTTCAATCTCTCCTTTTGCCTTTAACTGGCCATTGTCCTCCTTTTAGGCCTACTGTCTAGCGCTGCCTCCTGAGGAATCCGTTTAAGTTACAGGATTCCCTTCCTTTCTCTCCTTAGCCCATTTTAGTTAGAGGACCCCTTTCACCATTTAAATTAGAGGCGTCTCCTCAGTTGGAGTGCGTCGTTTAAGTTAGAGACCCTCCTCTAACTTTCTTCTCTCTTCTAATCTTCCTCAAAAAAAAAAAAAAAAAAGGAGAAAAGAGTTTGTTTATTCTCCTGATTGTTAATTATAATATTTATGTAATTATTTCCTAGTTGGTTGCATAGTTATATTGATGGTGTTTTGTGGTAAGCTAGTTACCTTACTGAATTTGAGTGACTCAACTGGTCTAGTATTTTCACTGCTAATTGTGTATTAAACTGTTATAGTCAGGATGTCAAAGGAGGCTAAACAGTCAGGATTTAAAATGTGTGACTCATGCACACAAAAGATGTCACTGACGGTCACACCAGTTGTGTGTACTGCTTAGGTGCCATCCACCTAAAGGATTCCTGTTCGATCTGTCATGAGTTTAGCTCAAGGGTCCTGCAGGAGCGGAAGAATAAACTCATTTGTAGGGGGTTGTTGAAGGGGCCCTTTGATTCAACTCTTGAAGGGACTCAGGCCACCAAACCTGTAGACAAATCGCCCACAACTTCTTCAGCTCCGGTTTCTAAGCCATCGAAGAGACTTGAAAAATCGAGCTCTTCAGAACCGAAGTCTGTCGGCTCAGAGAAGGAAAATGCTACATCTGTTCCAAGGGTAGTGTCGAAACCATCGAGCAGTCAAAAAAGGAGCCGGTCACTGTCCTTGGTCCCGATTCATTTGGTGCCCCAATCTCCTTTGCTACAATCAGTGGCAGGTAGCCACAAGTCTTCCCATTCCTCTCGGTCATCCAGGAGCCTCTCGGATGATGTAGAATGGGTGGTTAGAAGGTTGCCGTACACCGGCCTTGGCCAAAATTCTGCCCAGCCCAGATGATTATGGAGCAGACTCCAATAACTTCTTTACCTTCGGTTCCTCCTCCTCCAACTCAGCCAAGTTCAGAGCCAGAGTGCCTGGAAGTCATAGTGGTGGAACCTTCGGGCCCAAAAGCTATTCCTGGAGTTTCGGAGCCAATCTCTGCTCCAACAACTTCTCTGTTGTCCATGAAAGGGTCTGGGGGCCAGGACTCCCTCGTTGGTTCCGGGGGGAGAGTCAAACCAGACCTTTGTCAGATCTGTCTCTCCCACTCGGGGCTTTGGTGTAGGTCAGTTCAGCGCACACATCTACCTCGGAACCACCCTCCTTGGTGTGGGGGAGATCTCCTGGCTCCTCGGAGCGGGTGACTCTCTCGGCCCAGGATCGTGGTGCCTTCGAGGTGATGAGGAGCGTGCTTTCCTCTGAGTCTGCTCCACCCTCGGCTCCAGCTACCCCCCCCCCCCAAGGGTCCAGTGTCAACCTCTATACCAATCCTCTATCCCCAGCGTAGAGAACCAATGCCCGGGAACCCCCATTGGGTGATACCATCTCTTTCGAAACCTCCCCGGAACATCCCCCCGAGGAGGTCTCTCGGAAGAGAACATGCAGGAGGAAACACATAGACTCCCCTGAGTCTGTCACATGGGATACCGGCTTAGAGGATTCAGAAGGGTCCCCACAGTCACCCTCTGAAGATGTCTCCTTTTCAGACATCTTAGAGATCCTGAAATAGAGAGGTGGCTGGAAAACCCTTTCCCCTTTTGAAGATGAGCTGGTATACCTGGAGCCATTTGGTTCTCGACCCTCCACCATTTGGGTATCTCCGCCTTTTGGCCAGCTCCTGGGGGTAGTCAGTTGAAAGGCGTGGGGCTGTCCAGAGTCAGTGGAGCCTGTTCTGAGGAGGCCCAACAAATTTATCACAGCCCCAGAAGATAAACAGCCTTTGACAAAAGCTGTCCCAGTAGATGCTATGGTGGTAGCGGCGGCAGCCACCAAGTAGGAATTAGCCAAGACTTCTGCATCTGTCCATCCACCGAGTAAAGAGTCTCGAACGATGGACAGATACGGGAAGCTTTGTTCTCAATGGCCTTTACTCTTCAGTCGCTGAATTACTTATCCCATTTCACTAGTCTTCAGAGGGATCTCCTCAAGGAACTATAAGATACCTTACAAGGTGCTACAGCCTAGGGAGTATCTGAGAAGATAAACTCTGTTTGTGACCTTAACTTCCATTACTAACTTCTCCATGCACCTCATTTTTTACGCGGCTGATGGAGCGAGTAGGGCAGCAGGCACAGGAATAGCTCTGAGGAGACTTTCCTGGATGCATCTTTGTGAGTTTGCTGAGCCCTTTAAGCCTTTCTTTATTGACGCCCCATTTGATGGCTCGTCCTTGTTCAGCCAAAAGTAGATGAGACTCTCACCAGGAGCAAGCAGGATGGCAAGACTCTGCTGTGGGAATACATTTTTTTGCCCCTACTAGACCTTATCCCAAAGGTCAAAAGAGGAGGAAAATGTGGTTCTGGAAATCCAAGGGAGCCTAGCTCAGACGCTCATGATGATTTTCCCCCTAGGGGCAGAGGGGGAAATAATGGAAGACTCCGTCCTCACGGCAGAGGGGTCCGCAGAACCAGGGTGACAGGGATACATTCTCGGGTCGACCCTTCCAGCGCTCCTGAAAGGAGGCCCATCTGTCCACCTCTGGAGGCAGTCGGGGGAAGATAGGACTTGACTCAGCACAAATGGGGTACAGTCCATCATATCCAGAGGATACAACATTCCTTTCTTCCGTCCTCCCCTTCCATCAAAGTCTATCCCAGACATACCACCCAGTCAAAGGAGCAAGCAACCCTAGAAATTCACAGGTTGCTAGAAAAAAAAGTCATCCAAAAAGTCCCCGCAGACCAAATCGGATCCGGAATTTACTCAAGGTTCTTTTTAGTTCCAAAAAAGACAGGGGACTGGAGACCAATTTTGGATCTCAGCAGACTGAACAGGTTGGTGAAGAAAACAAAATTCCGGATGGTAACACTGCAGTCTATACTCCCCTTTCTGGTTCAAGACAATTGGATGTGCTCCATAGATCTTCAGGATGTGTACTACCACATCAAGATGGACAGACGATCCAGAACATATTTATGCTTCGGCTGGGAGACAGTCATTACCAATTCAGAGCTCTGCCCTTTGGTCTCACTGCAGCCCCCAGAGTGTTTACCAAATGCATGGCGGTAGTTAAGCTCACCTGAGGCATCACGAATTCTGGGTGTTTCCATACTTAGACGAATGGCTCCTGACTGCCTCCACTGAGCATCTACTAACCAGGACAAGAGACAACACCATTTGTCTCTGCTCAGAACTGGGCATTACTATAGATTTAGGAAAACCTGCCTTGTTGCCATCACAGCATATTACCTTTATAGGGGCAGACTTAAACACAAAAGACATGGTGGCAAAACTTCCACACGAAAGAATTCAAACATTATGCCGTCAAGTGTCGATATTGCTCAGGAAGAAAAAAGTACAAGTAAGATTTGTCCTCAAGGTCCTGGGTTCAGTGGCGGCTGCATTAACACTAGCTCCACTGGCACGTCTTCACATAAGAATATTACAATGGCTACTCTTCGCTCAGTGGTCCATGCAGAAGTTGCCCATGTCACACAAGATTCTCATTCCAAACACCTGCAAGAAGTACTTACAATGATGACTTCAGTCCACTTAGGTAACGATAGGCAGACCATTTGTTCTCCCCAACCTGTAGCTACAGTGACCATGGATGCTTCTCAGATAGGGTGGGGGGTATTATCTGGGACAGACTGTCCAAGGGATCTGGCAGGAACATGAGTACCACTTGCACATCAGTGTACTAAAGCTGAGGGTGGTGCTTCTGGCGTTGCAAACATTCCAGAACTCTCGTCCAATAGGGACTATTGCAATACAAACAGACAATATGTTAATGGTGTGATGCATCAACAAACAAGGGGGAACCAGATCGTATCCCCTCTGTCAGGAGGCTCAAAGAGTTTGGCAATGGACGATTTCTTCTCAGCGCTTTCTGACTTCAGCGCACATTCTGGAGAAATCCAACATAATAGCAGACAAGCTGAGCACAGCTATTCTTATACCTCATTGAATGGCCCCTGAATCAGGAAGTTGCGAACCAATCTTTTCACAAGTGAGGCCAGCCTTGCTGCGACTTTTTTGCCACACCCATCAATTCCAAATGCAGCAGCTACTTTGCCCTAATTCCCCCTCCGGCGGAGTCACCAAGGAATGCACTTACAATTGGCCCCCAGAACTTCTATATGCCTTTGCCCTGTCTCCATTAATCACCAAGGTTCTCCAGAAAGCCAGATCAGGCTAATTCTCATTGCTCCTTACTGGCCACGTCAGATATGGTTCCCCTTTCTTTGGCCCCCATCTTCAAGAGGAGCCCTGGATTTTGGCCCCAGTACCAGATTTTCTTACTCATCAGTCAGGAACGCTCCACCCATCACTTCAAAGCCTCAAGCTGACAGCTTGACTACTCCACTTTCCATCTTAGCCAGGCTTCCAGAACTATCCCCAGCAGTGCAACACATTCTGGTTTCTTCGCACAGAAATACAACCAAGAAACTATGCAAGCAAATGGAAAAGATTTTCTTGTTGGGCTGACAAAAAACACATTTCCCTTTACAGCTCCTATATCTGATATCCTGGAATTTTTAACAGAAACTTTTAATCAAGGTGCAGCAGCAGCCACGCTACGAGTACAATTGGCTGCCATATCTAACTACCATGTAGGAGATATGGGTTCTAATGTAATGTCCCATAAACTATGCAAAGCTTTTGTCGGGGGCACATTCCTGTTAACACCCCCTTTAAGGGAACCACCACCCCCTTGGGACCTTAATTTGGTGTTATCATCCTTGACTGTTCCTCCATTTGAACCAGCCTCCTCTTGTTCTCTGAAGTTTTTGACTTGGGAGATAATTTTCTTGGTAGCCATTACCTCTGCTAGGAGAGTTTCAGAACTCCAAGCTCTATCTGTCCATCCCTATCTGATTTTTCATAAAGACAGAGTTTCCCTCGGAACAAATCCGTCCTTTCTACCGAAAGTTTGCTCTGAGGCCAGTCTGAATCAGTCTATCACATTGCCCGTATTTTTCCCTAATCATGGTAACAAAGCAGAATACAGGCTTCACCACTTGGATGTACATAGACAGCTACATTTTTACTTGCATCGGACCAACTCTTTGTGTCCTTTTGAGAAAGTAGGAAAGGTACTTAACTTTCAAAGGTCACCTTGTCGAAATGGTTTACAGATACCATCACTTATGTCTATAGCTTTCAGAATAAGCAGCTGCCAGGAAAAATTAAGGCACATTCAACTAGAGCTATGTCCACGTCCACTGCTACCTTTCAAGCTAGACTCCCTTTGGATTCAATCTGCGCTGCTCCTACATGGGTCAACTCGTATACCTTTATCACTCATTACAAAGTAGATGTGGCCTCCAGGAACAGGGCATCCTTTGGTTCCACTGTTCTGAAGAGTTTATTCATTTGAGCCACCCAAGAAAGAAGTTGCTGGGGACGCTGTCCCAACCAGCAAGAATGAAGGTGAGATAGGACAACATAACATAAAGAAGTTATGTACTTACCATAACGTTCCATGTTTGTTGTCCATGATCTCGCTTTCATTCTTGCATCCCACCCTTCCTCCCCCCCCCCTTCCTGGAGGATCGAGAAGAAATGACAAAATTGGCGGTCATTGCCTGATTCCCTTCATGCCTTTAAGAATTTTTCTTTGGGCAGCGCATCTGTTACAGTCATTTAGTGATTAGTTTCTCAAACGAGATATGGGGAACAACCACTAGGCATCTTGGGATAGGTTATAATCTCAAGCCAGTGAAAGCTCTCGAGCTTTAATATGCGGCCGAGTCGGAACCGATGCTCGGTTCTGAATCCACCCAGCAAGAATGAAGGCAAGATCATGGACAACAAACATGGAATGTTATGGTAAGTACATAACTTTTTTTTTTTTTTTTTTAAATTATGCTACAGACAGTATTAATATCACTTTAATATGTCAGAGTGATACATGGACTACAAACAGAGGTAGCAGAACTGGAAGCTGACAGCTCACACTCTGCAGCAAAGTAAAAAAAAATAATGTCTTTTGGCTTTTCCCGGTTAGGGGTTGCCACAGCGGAACTCCGGTCTGCTAATGACTGGCAGTAGATTTTTACGGTGCCGAGGTGCCAGCCCGATGCCCAACCTTCAAAGAAGGCAGACCCATTCACGCACGCACCTACCTGCATGTTTTTAGGTCTTGCAATAGTTCCTATGAGTACAGGCATTTCATTAGCAACTTTGTTTTACTTTAGACCAAGAATAACCTCTAGTTATAAACTCATTAGAAACTGCACCAAGCGCTTCAAATGCATATTCATCTTCATTAGTATGGATGAGATTGGCAAGGTTGCCACTAAGCTATATAAAAAAACCTTGTAGAAAGAACAATATTTTGCATAAGACTAGTATGCACTTTAGGCATATTACAAAAAAACATTCTTAAAGGTCAATTTTTGAGAAATTTGAGATTACATAAGGCAGATAAATATACATTTGCTGCGCTTGGTGCAGTTTCTAATCAGTATATAGTGAGAGATTATTCTTGGTCTGAAGTAAAACAAAGTTGCTAATAACCTTATTTTGCTGCAGAATGTGAGCTGTCATCTTCCAGTTTTGCTACCTCTGTAATCCACATATCACTGACATATTCAAATGATATTAACACGGTTTGTAGCATAATTTAAAAAAATGGTCCGTACTCATGTTTGATGTGAAAGTTTAAAGGTTGTTAGGTGCTGAACCTAAGTTTTCATTTCATAATAAATCACTGAAGCATGAACTGTGCTCTAAAAAAACGCCCCATCATTTTATTTCTAATCATAACTGTACTTTTCCTTGAAAATATTGTAGTGCTTGCAAGTATACATGGACTACAATTTTCATTGAGCACTATTCTGGTTTTAATGTTTATTTACATTTCTATGCTGAGTGTAGAACAGTGAACACAATTTATTGTGCTAAATGTCAAGAATGCGACTGTTTTTATGTAGCAAGTGTAACAGACTTTTCAAAGAAAGGATTTTAGAACACATTGGTGACATTAATAATAAAAGAATTAAGAATGCATTAGCAAAACCTGTAATGGAGTCAGGTCCTCAGTACTGGTTTAAATTTACGGTTTTAGAAGTCTTGGACTTGAGTATCAGTGTTGGTCACCTTATACATATTACTGAATGTTCAGAGTTGCGTTAGATTATACTTCTGAAGGTGGACACCCTCCCCCAAGACTGAATGAAACTATTTTGGCACAACCCTTTCTTAAATAACATGATCTTAGACACTGATTTGGTTTGCTTAGATTGTATGAAGATTTTTTAATGATTGATTTACTATGTTTCTTTTCAGGAGTTCACCTACTTTTAAGTTGAATTTTGATTGGTTGCTGTGGATTTTAAATATGTGATTTTGTATTTTTGGTTTATGGTCTGAAGAGGGTTATTCATTGTGAAAGCACTTACCGATACTAAAGTTCCTTTTTTATGCATTATTGCTGCCTTGTGGCCATATTTGTGTTTTTGCATACAATTTTTTCATTTTTTACATTTCAATCTTTACCTACAAGTCAACCTACTCTGTGTGAGTCTTTTACTGCCTCCCATACCTTTCAACTGTCCCTCTTTTTGCAGAGTGCCACAGATTTTACTTCAGATATTTGCTTCCCCCCCCTTTTTTTTTTTTTGATTTTCTGTTGAATCACTCCTAGGTAAGTACTAGGCTAGCTGCCCTTGCCAGCCATTTTAAGTCTAAACAGTTTCCCTTTATGTCCTCAAATTAACCTATCCCATTTGGTTAGAGATGGGCCTTATCCATTGAAGGTCTATAATTATATATGACCCTTAATAAGAATAATTGGTATCCCTTAAATAATTTGTGGGGGCCCATGCATGGTATAAAGCATTTAGGAAGTGCCTCTGTCCATTAGTAGTACGGGAGATGATCCTGGGTAATTTTCTGTTTCCCAGTCATAAATCCAAGTTGCACTTGAATATGGATAGGGGTTAACTTTGTTTTATGTGGATGTGGAGTCTGTTGGCAGAGTACTGGTATCCTCTGCAAGGTAATACCTGTCTTTCCAAACCATTTTGTTAATGATGCAAATAGAGTATTTCTAATGCCATTTGACTTGCTGATGTGCAGTAAATCCATCAGTATTGGGTTGGAGGAGAAAAGTACTTCAGGAAAGATACTCATGATTGAAGTCAATTGGTAATGCCAGTCATTAGAGTTTTATTTGTTTTATTGTTCAGCTAAATGCACGTTGATGCAAAATCTGCCCTATTAACTTCAGGGGTACAGATTTTTGTTTTTGAAAAAAAAAAAAAGAAATTCTGTTTTCATGATATGAAATCCAGGAACTATACCAGTGATTTTTAAATGTAATTTCCAGTCATTATGGTAATGTAATTATAACTTTCATCATTGCATTTAAATTTAATCAATATATGTTGAAAATTTAAACAGATTCTAGGCATAGAACACACAATGCAAGCTAGCAATATTATAAATAATAAATATGAGCAGAAACACACCTTGTAGTGAATTTGTTCTCTGTTTACATTGCCAAATTCAATGAAAATGTTTATTTTTTTCAATTCTCAGACAGTCAGACATGATTTATCGATATTTTTTTCCAGAAAAAAACAAAAATTAGTGTCCCATATTAACTTTTTAAGTGAATCAGAGTAATATTAAAAAAAACGTGATTTTTGTTCCCTTCCTATAATTGCTAGTGTCTGGAATTTTTGACCAAATAAGTTGAGAGGTGTGGTGCTGCCCTAAAACATTTAGATCTAAATTGTATTTATATTGGTGGTATTTCAGCAAACCAGAAAAAGTACAGGGCAGTTAATTTTGCTTGGTATAGTTTGTCTTTCTCATTGCTGTTTTTCTTGCTGGGCGGCTAGACAACTAAATTTGTGTTCATTTGTTTGCCACTGTATTTATTTCATTGTATCTTTGTGATCTATTTTAATGCATCAGAATCATTAAGTGGTCATTATGTTTCAAAGGATCTGCCATAGTAAAATGGTCTTGGAGGACTTTTTCACAGAATTCAAAACACCTTTAAATAAGTTGTGCTAAACATAAGGAACTTTTTATTAAACATCCATTTAAATAGAATGACACTAGTGTGTCACAGACATCTTGCAAAGCTTCTGGAACCTAGTTTTGTTTTCACTTTTTTTACTCTGTGTGTTCTCAGAGCAGCCCTTACCTGTTATGTATATAGGATTATAGGAAATTACTAGGATATCGACCCAGAGGTCATTTTCAGCCTAGCCGTGTCAACCCATTGTAATACCATAGTCGTAGTAGTCAATACCAATGATTGGATTTAGTGGTAACTGCCCATATCCAGGAGAGCTGTGGGCACTATTCCCTGTAAGAATTTATAGTGCCCCATCCACTCATCCAGGTTCCTCTTGAACAGTGTCATAGAAGTGCTCTGTTTCTCATGAATTGGTAGCCAGTTCAAAGACGTGACAGTTGCTGGGAAATAAATCTGTTCCTCCAGCAAGTCCTATTTAAGTTGCAGGTTGTATTTAAGTCCCTGGAACGGGTAGCTGTAGACCCATTTGATTTACAGAGGTGCAATAAGTTCATTAGGTTTGGGTCTTGGTTTGCTTTGCAGGCCAGGCGTAAGTCTCCCCTAAGAAGTCTATACAATACAGAATATAGTACAGGGACTTTAGTCGATCCATGTAAGGCACATGCTGGAGCTCCTTGTTATTCTTTGTTAGAAACCTCTGAGGTCTCTCTAATTACTTCAGGTACTTAGTATGGTACGTACAGAATAGGGCTTTATACTTAATTATGGGCCAGAAAAGTGCCGGGTATCGGGGGATTATAACCTCTTTTGCTCTCAAGGCAGTGCCTTTACTAATCAAATGAGCTACATGAAAGCTTTCCTTACAGTGGTAGACGTGGTAGTTGAAGTTAAGGTCGCAGTCCACCTGTGATCCCAGGTCACTTACCACTTCATGGGTACTTAGGGTATTATTGTTGATTTGATAGTGTAAAAGGACATTATTTGTGCCGAAGGGAGCGATGATGCATTTCTTTGGATTCAGTTTGAGACCGTGACTAATACACTGGTCGCAGTTCTGTGTAAGACCCTCCTGGACTATACTGACATCATTTGGGGATTCGGTGATTGCAACTAGTTTGCAGTGGTCTGCAAACTTAGTCAGCCACAACCCTGTAGTTTTGACTTGAACTACGAAGTATATACCAAACAGTAGGGGGCCCAGCACTGACCCCTGTGGCACCCCGCTGGTAACAGGTCTGTTAGTTGATGTGGAGTCACCCACTTTGATAGTGTGTGCCCAGTTTGTGAGCCAGTTGACAACTCATCTTACAACAAAGGGGTTTACATTCAGATTGCTAACTTTATTGGTATTGCATGAATATGAGAATGTGTTAAAAGCCTTTGCCAAGTCAAGGTATCCTGTCTGCACAGATTTGCCCTCATCAATGGCCTTGGTCACACTTTCAAAAAAATCCACCAGATGTAATGGGCAAGATCTGCACTTCATGAAGCCAAACTGGGTAGGATCCAGGGTTTGGAGGTCACCTATGTCTTTATTTATGTGGTCCATAATGATACATTCCATGGCCTTACAGATGAGGCTGGTCAGGCTTAGGGGTCTGTAACTCCCTGGGTCTGTTGCTAGGCCACCTTTGTGGAGAGGAGCAACTGTAGCTGTTCCCCATTATGCAGGAATAAAGCCTGTGGTTAGGGTATGATTGAAAGGGGTACTTAGTGGTGATGTTAGTTCATGTTTTAGCCTGTTTAGAAGACAGCCTTGGATATCATCTGGTCCCATAGAGGCTGTCTTCTTTGCCTTGGACAGGGCTTTGAGGACCTGCTCTCCAGAGTGGCAGTGTTTACCCACTCCCTCATTCAACTTTTCGCCTACAGTAGCCCTCCCCTATGCTAGTTCTTCTCCCCATTAAATCTTCTGTTTAGCTCTCCTTTACTACACTTGGCTCTGAGTCTTATCCCTGTGTCCCCTTACCTCCAAGCTTGCTCTCTAGCTCCATGTCTTCCTACCACTTCACTGATTATTTCTGGTAAGTCTTTTTCCTGCACCTTGCTCTACCAGCTCTGTTCGCCCTGCGGGCTCACTCTGCTCCCCCTACCCTTCTCCCATTTCCCACCCACCCCCACTACCTCTACATTTATAGCCAATAAACCATTCCCACATCCATACAATCCAATCAAATCCCCCCACCCCTTCACATCACACACGTCCACCCTCCCCTTCCTACAAATCCCAACAGCTCACCACTCCTTAGCTTGTACCCCACTTGAACCACACTAATCTGCTTTGCACCCTACTTCAACCTTCCACCCTACATCATATCCACCCACAGCGTGAGACTCTGGTTAACAACTATGACTATAAATCTGCCTCCTTTTATAAGCTAAGCACTACTACTCCTCTATATTATGCCTTACCCTTCTGACAAGCCTACTAAGTCTAATCAGTCACCTTCTTTGCATATAACTTGTCCATACCCTATAAATAACAAGCAAGCTACATCAATAATATCCCCAAACCTTTACTTTATCAACAACCATCTCCTTTTTCCCTACAAACTTATGTACACCCATAGCTATTCTTCTCCAACACACTACTTGACTTTCAAACCAGACAATAAGCACTGCAAATACGTCTTCTCCCACATCTGTCAACTCATAACAATCCTCCTCTCTGGTGACATTCACCCTAACCCTGGCCCCTCCTCCTCCTCACAAGTTAGTCACCTCTACTCACCCCCTCCCAACCAAAAAAACCTTTTTTCACTACAGTAAATGATCAAAGATTATGTAACAAAATCCCTAACTTGCATGCCTGGCTTCTTCATAATCAACCAGACATTCTGTCCATTTCAGAAACCTGGCTAAAACCCCATATCAGTGACTCCGAAATTGTCCCTCCCAACTATTATATCATTAGGAAAGACAGGGCCCCTAAGGAAGGTGGTGGCATAGCTCTCCTCTATTCCTCCTCCCTTTCAGTCACTCCCTATACTAAACCTATTCCCCAGTTTGCCAATGCCGAACTAACTCTAGCCCTACTTCAGATAAACACAAACATATATGCATAGCCGCTCTCTACATACCTCCTGGAGACAACATCCCCATTCTCGAGGATATCCTCTCCTGGTTCTCCTCTAACATTAGCAATGAGACCATAATCCTTGGTGATGTTAACATTAACTGGACCTCCATTCAGTCTCCCACAGGCTCCCTAAACCTTAAGCTATATAACTTCTTGCAACTAATCAACTCCATTACTAGACCCTCCAAGGACTACTCCTATGGTAGTACCCTTGACTGAATTCTAGTCTCTCACCCTCATTATATCTCTGATAGTGGTACCCTACCCAACACCCGTAGCGATCACCTTCCCTCTTTCACTTATCGCCTCCCCTCTTACCTACAACTATCCCATACTTGCATCTCTGCACACTCATTAAAGATCTTCTGCCCTGAAACATTCTGCAACTCTCTAAAACACATAAACTGGAACCCACTAAAAACCCTCTCCCTAGACAATGATGTTACCTATTTCAACACAACATTCTTAAACCTATTAAATACCTTTGCACCCACTAAAACCAAAAGAATTAAAAGTAACACTGCCCCATGGTTAACCAAAAAAAGATAACCTTCATGCGCCAACGAGACAAAGCCTGGAAACACTACCAGAAATATAAAACTCCCTTCTCCCTGAATGATTTTAAACTACTTCATAACAAAGTTAAAAAACTTATGTCCAACCACAAGTCCTATTTCTCTGTACATCAAAACAACCACAAGACAACCCTAAAAGATTCTGGCATGGTATCACCACCCTTCTCAAACCTGGCAAAAAAGACAATCCCTGCCTTGATCCAAATGCCTACAACCTGACCCTAGCCACCCAATTTAATTCCTTCTTCATTGACACCATAGCCACCCTAACAGCATCCTTTACCAACAATGCTCCATCTCCACCCTCTCCTATATTTTCCTCTGCAAGTACTACCAGCTCTCATCTCCCTCCCTTCTCCATCAAACCCATCCCCACATCTATCATAAAAAACTCATTTTAAACTTGAAACCTTACTCTAACGCCCATGACGACCTTCCTTCCTACTTTCTAAAAAATAGCTGTCGAAGCCATTGCTTTCCCAATCTCCATCTAAATAAATTGTTCGTTCCAAGAAAGCTATGTACCCCAACTCTGGAAAAAGGCATTTATAATTTCCATTCATGAAGGGGGCAACAACAACAATAATCACAATTTCCTACCTATCGCCTTGTTATCCCCTTCTCTAAAATACTAGAAAAATGCATTCACCTACAACTTTTACCCTACCTCATATATAACCATCTGCTTATCCCCACATAACATGGGTTCAGACCTGGCCACAGTTCTACCACCACTCTCCTCTCATTCCTTAAAACCATCAACAAAGCTTGCGACTCCCGCTATCTAGTGTCTATCCTACTTCTGGACTTATTCAAGGCCTTTGATACTATCTCTCATAACCTTCGCCTATCCAAACTGTCTAATCTTAACCTGTCTCCTCTATCAACTGGTTCCCTAGTTATCTCTCCGACAGACAACAAGCTGTCAAATAGAAAAAAAAAAACACCTTCTCCTTCCTTAACACTCCTACAGGTGTACTCCAGGGTTCCATTTTAGGTCCCTTACTGTTCAACATTTTCATTAATGACTTCCATCAGTCCATAATTTTCTTGGGTGGCGAAAGCCAGGGTACCTTTTTGGCTAGGCTTATATAGGTCCTAGGGCCAATAGCCTAGTACCTACCTATGAACCTATCCCTAATGCTAAACTAATCCAATATGTAGATGACTCTACAATCATCTGTTCTGCCACCTCCATCTCCTCACTCTTAAAATTAACCCAGGAGTCCTTTTCTTCACTGAGCACTAGATGTTAGATAACTATCTAGCACTCAACGCATCAAAAACTAAACTTATCACTATAGACAAGAACTCTTTCTCTATCTCCAGCCAAAACAATACCTCTCTTGAAATAGTACCCCATGCCAAACTTTTAGGTGTCCTCATCGATGAACAGTTTAAGTTTGTTATCCACATACAAATGAATATCAAGAAAACCCACCAGAAACTTGGTATGTTTTACCACTACAATCGCTGCCTCACTTCCTCTACCAAGTTTGTTCTCTCTACTACATACCTCATTCCTTCCCTGTTATATGGTGCCCCACTTCTTACCTACAAGCTTCCCTAAAGACAAAACTCTCTTCCTGCTACAACAAAATTTCCAAGTTTGCTACAGGCTGCAAATCTGTAATGCCCTTCACAAACTAAATTGGCTAGAGCTCCCCAATTATCTTACCTGTACTTAACTCACTCAAGCTCACAAACTTGTATTCTCTCCATCTCTCTGTCCCTCTCTTGCCTCGTCTCTCAAAATGCATCTACCAGATAGACTTCTGAGATCCAGTAACAAGAATCTGATTGAACTACACAAACCTGCTCGTCCACCATGCAAACTACTACTATCCTTTTCTCTAGAGCAGCTTTGGAATTCCCTGCCACCTCTCATTCACACCACCCATAACCACTCTACTTTTAAAACTCTGCTCCACTCCCATCTCATATCCCACTGGGAATGTTCCTGCTCTCACCCCACATAACTCCATTCAGCATTATACCCTGCTACCCACTCTTCTCCCTCTCTCTTCTTACACCTCTCACTAACCTACCATAATTCTTATCATCCTTTCTACCCTCCTCTTTACATCCCATATACACTACTAATTTGTACTATTCTCTCTCTTCTTACTTCATCACTTAACTACTCCTCTCCCCCTGCTTGTACCCCTGATACAACTCTCATATGTTACCTATGCAAACCTCCTTCACCTCTACTGTTATAGTCCCACTGTACAAAGAAAGTATTAGTAAATATGTACAATGTTTTACAAATTTTCAATTTTTTTCTTTTAAATGTTTTTTGTAAAATGTATTTTAATACTTATTACTCATTTGTTATGGATTTTTCTAAATTGTAAAAGGTATTACATCTATATAATATCTATATTTTATAACTGTATAATTCATTCGTTATGGATTTTTCAAGATTGTATAATGTTTTACAGAGCTTTTCTCCCTGGGACTCATTTGAAAATGGGCTCTTCTTGGCCCAGTGGACTATCCTGGTGAACAAACTGTCAAATAAATAAATAAAAAATAAATAAATATGTAAGGTGGGGGGGTTGGGGGAGGGTTTGTTGTTAGTCAGGAGAGGATAAGTAGGGTCAGTGTGTGTGATACTGTTTGCCACCAGTTCTGCAATTGCTTGGGGTCCTACACTTTAGGTTACGTATGTAGCTGTAAAAGGCCTTGTGGTTATCCTTGGCAGTACTTACTAGATTTCTCTCAAATGAGCTCTTGGAAGATTTGACAAGTTGTCTTATTTGCCTGTTAAAGCTGAGGGTGATTTTCCATTGTTGGGTCCTTGTCTTTGTTTTCTTGGACAGCAACTTTTTGCATTTATTGTAGAGTTTGTTGATGCTGGAAGTCTACCATGGCAGATTGATTTTACTTGGGGCTCTGGCTTTGATTCTGTCTGGTTTATACACTTATGCAAGTGATTGTACAGGACTGTAGTGTAAGCTTTGGTGTAGTTGCCACGTTCAGCTTGGGGTGGGGCTTGGAATGCATTTATACCTTCCCCTAGGAAGGTATAGTTTGCCTTGGTGAACTTTTTTAGTCTGATTTCACCCTTTATGAGTTCTGGTCTTAATGCCAGTTCAAAGGTGACTGATTTGCAGGTTGTTTTAACTAATGAGGGTCCAACATTTGCAGCAGAACACCTTTTTGACATGTTGGTTAGGACCAGATCTAGAATGTTTGTTCCTCTTGTTGGGGTATAGACAATTTGCTCAAGAGCATTTGAATTCACAAAGTTAAGGAACTTTTGTACTAACGAGTTAAGGCTAGTGTAGATTGGAATGATGGAAATCCCCTGTAACCAATGTGTGGAGGGGGATCTATAACTGGCTAGGTCTTGAATGGGGGGCCTAACACACTGTGACCTGAACCTGGAGTAACTCCATGGAGTTGTCCAGTCTAACTAGACAGGAGGAGAATTTATCTCTAATATAGATTGAAACATTGTCTCCTTTAGTTTTTCAAACATTCATTTTGCGGTCTAGAGGTGTGGACGGCATTGTAGCCTTGCAGGGCCGGGGTAGTCTCTGAGGTCTTAAACCAGGTTTCTGTGACTGCGCAGACATCTGCATCTTCTAGTGACAGAAGTACTTCCAGGGGGTACAGTTTCTGGTTTAATCTTTTTGCATTTAGCAGCATAACCCTTTTTTTGTTCCCATCAATTTCATTTTGGTAATGTTGTTTTTGAGACCTTGCCTAAAAAAGGCACTATGGGGGAGGCAAGAGCCTTTGCCAGCAGCCGAAAGCTTAGGGATGCCAGGTGCAAACCGTCTCTGGCAAAGCAGTGAGGTTTGTTGACCATGGCATTCCAGGCAGACGAGAGCTTGATCCCCTTGGAATGACACCAGTAACTAAGCCAATTATTGAAATCCATCATTTTTTGTTTATACTGTGGCATCATTCTAGGTGAGGGGGTAGTATACTGTTCAAGGCTAGGGACATACCTGCCTCAGACACACTCAGAGAGCTCAACCATGTATCTCTTCATGTAGTCCAGCAAGGTTCGTCTCTGGTCATTCATACCAACATGAGCTATGACAGACTCATAACAGTACTTGTTGCTGAGAGACCTGAGTGCATGCATGCTTGATTTGGCGAATCCTGGCATGGGACAGGCAGCTGACTCTGACTTACTCCTTGTCCAACCTGGTGAGTGGGACATCTGTGTGTCTCACTATTGAGTCTCCAATGATGAGAAAACTTGTTTTTTAAGTGTTACACCTTATGGGCTTGGTGGGTGAGTCACTTGTGTTGCTGTGTGTCATGGATGCTGTGTAGACAGTGTTAGCCGTAGCAGACTTGTGTTTTGGAGGTCTCTGGTAAGTTTTTCGAGAGAACCTCTGCATATTTGGATTTATGTGTTTGATACATACTATGTGTATGAGTAGTGGTATTATGTGAATATGTGATAGTGGGTTAGTAGAAAACCTTCTCCGTGTTACTGTTTAGAGTGAGAGAGAGCATGGATTCTAGATTATTGGTGTAAATACATCTCTTGCACTCTGTACTAAATTGTGTTGTTAGTAGAAGGTTGTCTGTGTACATGAGGCAATTGCTATACTGCCTCAAGAGACCCAAGTCAACAATGTTGGCAGGAGAAACAAGGGTAGTCCAACTGTCCATAATGCTAGGTTGAAGACTGTTGTCACTGTGGGTGGCTTTTGAGAAACTATCACAGAGGAGCTTGGCAAATGGATATTTCTGCCTGGGTTTTAAGGGAAAATTTGTTGAATTTAACTGTCCAGCTTTGATGCAGAATTGCATGGTAGTGAGTGGTGGTGCGCAACGTGCAAACAAGCAGGAAAAGAAATGCAAAAGGACCACTGAGTTTAGACCAGGTGCTGATAGAGACCCCCCCACTCCCACATATGCCCTGAGGTTTGAAGGCTTTCATTGTAATCCAGGAACTATTAACTGACCACTCTTACTTCTTTTTCAAACAGACTATTTCAAAGAACTGCTTTTGCTATTTACCAGTGTCTGCAGCGGGAAGAGGTGTGTTTTATCTTTAATATTGGAAAATGTGCATAGTTTGTTTAAAATATTTTCCTTACAATGCAGCACAGAACAAAACAAGTTTGACTTTCTGTTCTTGAATTTGGGTTAATATTTTTTTTTCTTTCCATTGAGGCACAAATGTCTTTAAGTAACTTTTCCCCACTTCTGTTGCACTGGTAGCTACACCTTAACTTGTTACACTGCAGTTATCAACACTTCATCCAAATCATAATATTTGAGCATGACAAATTATTAGTCATGAACATTGTGAGGATTTGTAAGATTATGGTATTCACTGTTTTTCCATAGGGAATGTTTTTCATTTTTAACAATGGATTATAGGTGAATTATTACCAAGTATCATGCATTTTATACTTTATTGGTATGGTGTTTTGGTGCACCCCATGCCATACATGCCCCACCAGCTAGCTTCTGTACCTCTTTTGTGACCTGGAGAGAAAAGGAATGTGGGTCCATCATTGCCTCTAACTCATTCTCCAGTCTGACCTTGAAAAAACCTCTCAGTTACTTAAGTACTCCATTACTTTTGCTACCAAGTCCACTGTTAAGGACTTTACCTCTTTCTATTTTAAGGGCATGACCCTCTTAGTAACCAGTGTGTTAAGTAAAGCTGTGTCATGGTATGCTTCGTCTGAAAAGGTTGATCAACTATTTAAGTTTTCAAAACCTGAGGAGATTATTTTTTCCAACATCCATGCTGTAGAAATACCACTGAAAGAGAGAGTGCCTGAGCATACACACACACAAGCAAGTACATACATCACAGTCTAATAATGTAACTCTCTTGGCTTGCCAACACCATTCCATCAACGTTAGCCATAAAACAGTCCCACGTAACAGCCATATTTTTGCAGTTAATGGCCAACCTGAAAGGTAGCTTTTAGGTAGGGAATAACTGAAGTAGCAAAACTTTGTGAGCCGCCCCATACAAAGTCATATACTTGGAAGGAAAGCTCCCTAGTGATGTTATTGTTCCTCTTTAGTCAGTAGAATCTGAGTGTCCCCATCCTTACTACTTGTATAACAAAATGAAATATATATAATTATGATGGCTCTGCCAAACCATGAACAGAGTGCTTGAGTTTCTAGAATCATTTTATTAACAGGGAAACTCTGACTTGGAATGAAGCCAATTTTCAGTGGAGGCCCAGGGAGAAATGCTCCAGATGCATGTCTTTGTAACGTGGGAGGAAACTCGAGCACCCATAGGAAACCCACACGGACACAGGGAGGGCATGCAATCACGCACAGAAGGCACTCCAGTCGAAAATCGAACCGGAGAACCTCTTGCTGTGAGGCGACAATGCTACCGCTACACCACTGCTCCATCCAGTTAATTCATGCAAGAGTACCATACATTTCAAAAATGCAGGCCAAAGGAACATAAAATAATCTTTACACTGCTTTTGACAGATCATGGTCAAAACGAGCTGAAAATATTCCAATACAAAGTGTATATTTTTGGAAGTTCTTTTTCTGCAAGTTCGTCAAACCCTCTTACTTCTTTTGACTTTTATTTAAAGGTGCAGCTACATCTTCTGGAAATGCACTTTTTGCCATCATTCTCAACTTCTTCAAAAATCTTTTCACTTCTATATCTTATCCTGTTTGGACTGCCACGTTTTCAAATGCCCGAAGTGGGGCATTTTTTTTTGTAGAAAGGTGAGATTTTGCAGGACAAAGCATACCCACAGCCAGCGCAAAACACAGAACTTCATTTTTTGCCAAAATATAAATTTATTCATGTATTGGAGTTGCTTATGCTATTTCATTTAACATTTTTTGCAACTATTAAAGAAAACTTATGAAATATTTTTTGTCATAAAATCTCAGGACATTTGCCATTTGTTTTTTTCACATGACACAACTGCCAAAAGAGGGACTAATCCCTTGCAAAGAGGGACAGGTGGTAAACCTAATACTGTTTTGCTGGTTCAGATGATGATGTCCTCAGTCAGGGCTACACCATGTTCCATATGTGAGTCAGAGGAATGCAACTGATGAGTTCCTGGTTCATTATGAATACATTCTACATGTAACATAACACCAGACCCTTCTTTGGCTGCACTACCAGCTGGATGTAAAAGAAAACAAATTTTTCCAGTTCTTGTATTTTCATGTACCTTTCCCAGCCAATCCTAAAGTTTTCAGCCATATGTTGTAGCCTTGGTGGTACAGTGGTTTGTGTTGTTGTGTCTCATTAAGAGGTTCTCCGGTTTGATTCTCAGGTGGAGCACCTTCTGTGCGGAATCTGCATGTCCTCCCTTGCAATCAAGTGAGCTTTAAAAGACATGGAGGTAGATACGTGTGCCTACTGTGAAGGTTGGGAGCTGGGCTGGCAACTCAACACTATAAAAACTTCACTGCCAGTCAAGCTGCAGACTGGTGATCCGCTGTGGTGACCCCCTAACTAGGAAAAGCCAAAAGACATTGTCTTCTCCTTCCGTCTTGATTTTTGCAAAGCTTGGAATGATGTACATACAAACACTGCCATGCATGACAAATACAACAGTTCTATCCTGGCCAGTAACAACTTCAGATCCATACCATTCTACACATTTAGTCCTTTATGTAATATATTCTGTTCCCAATTTCAGATCTTTCATTTGTGGTCCAACATTGTTTCTGTAGGGCTTTTCAAAGTCTTTTCAAACATTTAGACTCAGCAAATGCTCTGCTTTGATGAATGTAATGCTGAAGTACATCCTTCAGCTCTACTTACATCATTATTGCATTCTTCATCATTGTCACTGGATATCTTCAAAGGGTGGCTATCCTTCTTTAACTTGCAACAAATGCATTTCTCTGCAGTTTCTGATCATAGCTCTCAACCAATCAGGAACAAATTTCAACTGAATCAGGGACAAATCCAGAAGAAATCAGGGACATTTAAATTATTAGTGATATTTACTTGAGACACTGACAGAATCAGAGCATATGAATTAATATACATTTTCTGAAGTAAAAGAAGTCTGTATAACTCTTAATTATTGTGATTATTCATTAAGTGCAATTCACCACCTTCCCTCCAAAAGTCACTAGTTTTAGGAGGGATTAAGAGGGAGAGAGCTAAAATCAGGGGCGTCCCTGAAAATCAGGGACAGTTGAAAGATATGATGTTATGTGATCCTATCTCGCCTACATTCTGAATGATGGGTTCGGAGCCGATCCCTCGGCTCCGACTCGGCACGCTTATGCCAAAGAGCGAAGTCTCTTATTGGCTGAGCTTACTATATCCCAGGATGCACCACTACCAGTCCCCCAGATCTCGTTTGCCGCTTCCCTGCGAAGACGTGGTCTCGAGCTGGCTGGGCTGAGTAGTTTTATTAACTAACTTTTCTGTCAGTTTTTTTGCTGTTTTTGCTCACAAAAGCTGTTTTAACGGCTATCGCTAACTTTGTGTACGATTTGGATTGTTAAATTGTTGTGTGTGATTGGGTTCAGTTTGTTTTCGCCCTCCATCCAGGGCCTTCGGACTGTCAACCTTAATACTTTACAGGGTCTCTAGTAATTATATAATTGGTTAGAGTTACCTGTTCTTTTACAGGAAGTGTTTGCATTAGTTATTACTGTAAGCTTAGATTTATCAGCAGTAAAATTTAGTGTACTTTCCTGTCAGAGTGACTAGAATTGTGTATCATCATGTCTCAAACCCCTAGGCCTTCGGGCTTTAAAAAATGTTCGAAATGTGGGTTTAAAATGTCTATCACAGACGATCATTCCCTCTGTGTATATTGTCTCGGGGCAAAGCACTTGCAGGAGTCATGCAGTGTATGTCACGCTTTTTCCTCAAGGGTCCTCCAGGAGAGGAAAAATAAATTGATTCTTAAGGGGTTAGTTAAACCTTCCTTTGAAGAAGCCTTGGCATCCTCTCCTGCTCCAACCAAAAAGAAAAGGGCTTCGGTTCCGACCAGTCCGTCGGATCCGACTGCCAAGAAACTTAGGCAGGCCTCTCCTTCGGCTCCAAAGACTTCGGAGCCGAGGTTGGAACGGTCTGCCTCGATGCCACCAGTATCGACTCCTCTGGCTTCGGAGCCGATGGCTGGGGCATCGAGAGGCGGGTCACCTTCGGCTCCACTGCTCGGAGCCGACAAGGGTCGCCCGCCCAGACACTTCCTCCTCGGCGCCGAAGTCTACCTCGGCACCGATGGAATCTGCTGTGAGTATTCCCTCGGCGCCGATACTCATCGAGTCGCCTTCTAAGCCGGTCCCCTAGTCCCTTGGGGCCGATGGAGAGGCCTTCGAACCCGTTCTGTTTCCTCTCGGTCTTGAGGATGTCGGATTCTGATATAGACAGGGTGCTCCAAAGACTGTTCCAGTCCCCAGTCTTCCAAAATTTGTTTCGGTTCCGACCCAGCTGGTTTCGAGCCGATGACCTTGGCCCACCCGTTGCCATTCCTCCTCCGACCGCTTCGGCTCCGTTGGAGCAGGTGCTGTTGGAGCCGGTGGAGATCTCAGGGTCGGCTCCGACCCTTACTCCAACCCGGCCTTCGGGTCCGAGTTTAGTACGCTGGACTTCTTCGGCTGGACCCGGGGTGATGTTTCGGGACCTATGCTTTCGGTTCCGAGCCTCCCTCGGTGCTTCGGCTGCGGGACTTCCGTCGGCTATCACGGCTCGAGTCCGGACACTCCCAGGATTCTGGGGTCCGGCTTTCAGGGCCATGAGGAGTGCCTTGGCCAAGTCCTCTTCGCCATCTCTCCGATTTTACCAGCACCTTCCTGGGCGTGGAGACTGGGTCTTTGGCAGTTCCCCTGTCCGTAGCCAGCGGAGCCCCGAGGCCTGAGGTTACCCCCAGTGGGGTTCCCTCCTCCTGAGGGTTCTTCGGAGTTGTCTTCAGAGGAACCCCAAGGAAGAGATCGTGCAAGAGGAAGCACGTGGACTCCCCGAGTCTATTACATCGGACACTGATATGGATGATGCGGAGGGGTCCCAGTCGCCCTCGGATGATGTCTCATTTGCAGACATCTTAGAGATCCTCAAACAACGAGGCGACTGGATATCCAAACCCCCTCTGCTGACGAATCAGTGCTCCTCAAGGCCTTTGGGGCTCAGCCCTCCGCCTCCTGGGTGTCTCCGCCCTTCGACGAGCTTCTGGATTTAGTTTGTCAAGGGCGTGGGAACATCCAGATACCGTGGAACCAGTCCCTTCTCGTCCAAATAAATTTTTATCTGCTCCCCGAGAAGGAGTTCCTTACTAAAGGCGTGGCTGTAGATGCCATGGTGGTGGCATCTGCTACACAACAGGACGTGGCAGAGGCTTCAACGTCCATCCATCCTCCTAATAAGGAGTCTAGGAGTATGGATAGGTACGGAAGCGCACCCTGACTTCAGCGGCCTTTACCTTAAGGTCTCTGAATTATTTGGCACATTTTACCAGGCTTCAGAGGGATCTGGTCAAGGAGTTGTCAGATTCCCTCTCGGGTAACCTACCTGAGCAGCTAGCCCAGTCCGTTAGCTCTCAGTTGGCTATCCTTACGTCAATTTCTAACTCGTCCATGAGGCTCATTTCCTATGCGGCCGAAGGCGGGTAGAGCGGCAGGCACAGGCGTGGCTCTCGTGACAAGCCTGGCTCCGCTTGTGTCAGTTCATGGAGGCCTTCAAGTCTTCCTTCGCCGACGCTCCCTTTGATGGGTCCTCATTGTTTGGACCCAAGGTGAAAGACACCCTTACCGCTGTGAGCAAGAGGGAAAACGTTATCTGCCGTAGGTGCCCGTTATTCCACTCCCTTCGGCCTTACCCCAAGGCTAAAGGAGGGGAAAATGTGGTTCGAAAATCTCGCAAGTTTTTCTCCCAACAGCAGGAAGATTCCCGTCCAGAGGCAGAGGGCGGGAAATTTTTCAGGGAGACGCCGTCCCAGAGGCGGCAGAGGGCCCCGCAATTCTGGAGACCGCGAGTCCTTTCGTGGCTCTTCAGCCTCCCACACGTCATGAGGGATTGCCCGGCTGTGCTGCTCGGAGCCAGTCGGGTGTCGTTTTGCCAAGCACCTAAATGCCTGGGAGTCAATCACTCAGGACAGATGGGTGCTTCGGATCATTGCCGGAGGTTACACCATCCCATTCAAATACTCACCCCACCGTCCAAGAGAATCCCGGACCCACCACCCAGTCAAAGGGAAATAGCAGCCGCAGAAGCTTTAAAGCTGCTAGAAAAGGAGTCATCCAACCGGTCCCCACAGACCAGATCGGATCAGGAAATTACTCCAGGTTCTTTTAGTGCCAAAAGACAGGGGACCTGAGACCAATATTGGATCTCAGCAGACTGAACCAATCCGTCACGAAATCCAAATTCCGAATGGTCACGTTACAATCCATTCTCCCGTTGTTGGAGAAGGATGTTTGGATGTGCTCCATAGACCTCAAGGACGCCTATTATCACATACCGATACATCAGGCGTCCAGAAGGTATCTGCGCTTCAGCCTGGGAGTCAGTCATTACCAATTTTGTGCTCTGCCCTTTGGTCTCACCACAGCCCCCAGAGTGTTCACCAAGTGTTTGGCAGTAGTGACGGCTCACCTGAGAAGTCTTGGATTCCAAGTGTTTCCCTATCTCGACGACTGGCTCCTGACTGCCACCACCAGGCATCTACTAATGGACAACCTCAAAGCCACCATCTCCTGGGTGTTTCCCTAGGGATTACATTCAATTGGTCAAAGTCTGTCTTGCTGCCCTCTCAACGCATAAAGTTTATAGGAGCAGAGATAGACTCAAGATTGATGCGCGTCTTTCTTCCGGCCGAAAGGATCCGAACTTTACAGGGCCAAGTTCAAGCTCTAATCTCGAGGTCCAAAGCCCCAGCCAGGATGGTCCTACAGGTTTTAGGCTCAATGTCTGCCACGGTTCTTTTAGTTCCTCTAGCAAGATTACACATGAGGATTCTTCAGTGGCTCTTGTCAACTCAATGGTCCTTTCAGGATCTTCCCCTCAATCATCACATCATGATTACGGAAATATGCAAAAGGGACCTTCGCTGGTGGCTTCAGACATCCAACTTGGATCAGGGAAAACCCTTTGTTCTCCCCCCTCCAGTGGTTACCCTGACGACAGATGCCTCCCAGATAGGGTGGGGGCATTGTCTGGGCAGGCTAGTTCAGGGCTCCTGGCTTCCGGATGAAGCTCTTCTCCACATCAACGTGTTGGAGATGAGGGCTGTACTTCTATCCCTACAGGCCTTACACAAGTTTCTTCCTCAGGGCATCATCGCCATCCACACAGACAACATGTCGGTGGTTTGGTATCTGAACAAACAAGGAGGGACCAGATCGTATCCCCTTTGCAGAGAGGCCATGAGAGTGTGGGAATGGGCTGTAGCTACCAACCGCTTCTTGGTAGCGACCCACATCCCGGGAAAGTCAAATGTATTGGCGGACAAATTAAGCAGGACAATTCTCTCTCCTCACGAATGGTCTCTAAACCGCACAGTAGCAGCCCAGGTTTTCAAGAGATGGGGGACGCCGTGTTGTGACCTATTTGCAACTCCACAAAACACCAAGTGCCAGAGGTTCTTCTCCTTGATTCCACATCAGGAAGTACCAGCCATGGATGCTCTAGCACAACCTTGGCCAACAGGGCTACTTTATGCCTTTCCTCCAATTCCACTCCTTCCAAAGTTATTCAAAAAGCTTCTCAACTGGGGTCTTCAATGATTCTGATTGCCCCATACTGGCCTCGTCAGATATGGTTTCCTTACCTGAAAAAGCATGCAGTGGACGATCCGTGGACCTTAGACCTGATCCCGGATTTGCTAATCCATCAGTCGGGACATTGGCATCAGTCCCTTCAATCTCTAAAATTGACAGCTTGGCTCCTCCACTTCCAACCTTAGTTAGAAGGCACACACTAGACCCAGAAGTTGTTCACATTTTATCTTCGGCCCACAAACCCACCACTAACAAATTGTACCTCAGTAAGTGGAAGAGGTTTGCTATCTGGGCTCAACTCAAGGGCTTAGACCCTATCACTGCTCCTGTCCCAGAGGTTTTGAAATTCTTAACATCCCTGTTTAATCAGGGATCTTCTGTCTCAACTATTAAAGTCCAACTAGCTGCTATCTCGAAATTCCATGAATCCACGGATCCTCCTTTGATGAGCAGCAGACTATGCAAAACGTTCATTAAAGGTGCCAGTCTGTTAAGACCACCAGTTGTTCATCCTGCACCTCCGTGGGATCTTGATTTGGTGCTTCGCGCATTAACATCTCCCCCTTTTGAACCGGCTGCTACATGCGAATTAAAATATCTGTCTTGGAAAATGGCATTCTTAGTGGCTATTACCTCTGCAAGGAGAGTCTCAGAGCTTCAAGCCCTGTCTATTAAACCACCGTACTTGATTTTCCACAAGGATAGAGTATCACTTAGGCCTAATCCATCCTTTGTCCCCAAAGTCTGTTCTAGTTTCTGTCTTCAACAATCTCTAGAGCTACCAGTTTTCTTTCCAAAATTCTCTAATGAAGCAGAATATACTCTCCATAAATTGGATGTTCACAGGCAATTACGCTTCTATTTAGACAGGACTCAGCAACTTCGTAAGTCAGACCAGTTGTTTGTGTCCTTCTCAGATAATAAATTGGGCCAAACCATTACAAAAGCTACAATCTCAAAATGGATCAGAGATTGCATAACTCAGGCCTATTCTTCGAATAAACAACTTACATCATCTATCAAAGCTCATTCTACAAGAGCTATGGCTACTTCTATAGCCTTTCATTCCAAGCTCGCTATATCGGAAATTTGTGCTGCGGCTACTTGGTCCAATCCGCACACTTTCATTTCCCACTACAAATTGGATGTGGCATCTAGAGGACGAGCTTCATTTGGTTCCACGGTACTCAGGAGTGTTTTCCAGTGAGCCACCCAGGATTCAGGTGCTAGGACGCTGTCCCATCATTCAGAATGTAGGCGAGATAGGATCACATAACATCTTTTAGTTATGTACTCACCATAACTTCAGATGTTTGGGATCCATCTCGCCTACATTCCTGATACCCACCCTCCTTCCCCCTGCCTTGCAGATCAGAAGAGATTGAACGGTTTTGAGCTCCACTGTTTTTATCTTGTTTCATCTGACGATGTTATATAAGCAGGGTATGCATGTGTGCATGTATGCGGACAAACTAGATCTGGGGGACTGGTAGTGGTGCATCCTGGGATATAGTAAGCTCAGCCAATAAGAGACTTCGCTCTTTGGCATAAGCGTGCCGAGTCGGAGCCGAGGGATCGGCTCCGAACCCATCATTCAGAATGTAGGCGAGATGGATCCCAAACATCTGAAGTTATGGTGAGTACATAACTAAAAGTTTCTGATGGTTTGTTAGTATTCTTACTAGGGGTCAGGTTCAAGTTCACTTTAGACCAAAATATATGACCAGCAGACCGTGGAGACAGAATAACAAATTAAAGTGTACCAAACAGATCAGTTTTGGCTTGTATATTACAAAGCCTTTATCAATGTGAAAAGACAGAAAAAAATGCACCCCATTTATAGTGTGTCATCAATCCAAAAAGCCAATCACAGATGTTCATTTAACCCTGGTGCAAAAATCCCTCCTAGTTTGATTATCCATTTTTTCTCCTCAACATTGAGCAATTCATGCCAGCCAGATTTATTTTGTTGCAAACCAATAATTTTATCTATAATTGTAAATTGAAAACATGCTGTCTTGTGAGTGTGTTTAAAGAGAGCGTTAGTGTCACGCTGGTTCCTAATTTCACCCGTATGCTCATATATTCTATGTCTCACAGCCCTGGACGTTTGTCCAACATAAAAGGCTGAACATTGACACGTTGCTAAATAACCCATTCCGAACTACAATTGGCGAAAAAGGAATCTTGAATACTTTACTAGTACTCATACTACTAAAACAAGTGGTTTCCAGTATTCTGCAACAATACAGTGCCCACATGGATGGCTCCCCTTAGCAGTCCCCCCTTCAATGGTACTTTGTTTTTTGTCCCTTGATTTAAGACAGCTTTGTTTGTAATGGTTGAAATATGATGCTAATTGTCTCCCATTTCTGTATGAGAAAAGGCACCTAGCCCCAAGGAACCCTGATAATTTATTTTCTGCCATAAGAATATTCCAATTCCGACAAACACTATCAATAAAGTGTCCCTGTGTTCCACCCATATGTCGTCACAAACCTAAGTTTTCCTGTGGTGTCAAAATCCTTCTGTTTATATTTTAAGAGTTCATCCTTATTCATCTCATTAACCACATTCTGTGCTTGTGTAATGTGTCCTGTTGGATAACCCCTTTCCTTGAACCTGTTAGTAAGTTCAACTCTGAAATGTAAATATGAATCCTCAGCTGAGCATGTACGTTTTACCCTCATATACTGTGATTTAGGGATATTTTTGCATATAAGAGGAGGATGATAGCTGGAGGCATGGAACAGAGAGTTATACTCTGGGAATTTTCTATATACTTCAGTAGTGAGGGTATTGTCCAGGGCCCTGATAACCATTACATCCAGAAAAGTGATCCTATCTTGGTTGCAATTGACTGTAAATTCGATCCCCCACTTATTTTCATTGAGATGGTCAACAAATTTCCCAAGATATTCCTCTTCTGACCTCCAAACCATCCAGCAATCATCCAGATATCTTCTCCAAATATCAATCTGATCAATATACAAATTATGAGATTGATCATACAAAATTTGTTCCTCAATATATGTCATAAAAATATCCGCATATATGGGGGAAAAAGAGGCACCCATTGCTGTCCCTTTAATCTGTAAAAAGCATGCCTCACGATAGAAAAACACATTTTTAGTTAACACATGCTCAGCCAAACCAAGAAGGAGAGTAATAAAACCTGGTTGGTAAAGTCCTGACCTATACAGCTAGTATTCAAGGGCTTTAAGACCAGCCCAATGTGGAATATTCATATAAAGAGCTTTGACATCTAATGTACAAAGCCACCAACCAGGTTCAAGTTGCATTTCTGAGATGACCTGTAAAAATTCAGTGGTATCCTTAAGTCTGGATCTAACCCAGACAAGCAGGGGTTTCAAATATTTAGTCAGATATTGTGACAATGACTCAGTCAAAGAGCCTCTCCCGGAGACAATCGGCCTGCCAGGGGATGATGTAAATTTTTGTGAATTTTAGGCAGGAAATAGATATATTGGTCCCTGGGGTCCACAACTGTGAGTTGTTTTTTTACCGTGTCAGTAATGATTCCTTCCTCCACAGCTAATGTGAGGAAGTCATCAATTTGTTTTTGAAAAAGCTTAGTGGGATTATAATCAAGTTGTAAATAGTACCTATGATCATTCAATTGCTTATTTGCTTCCAAATTATATTGATGCCAATTTTGTACATCCACAGCTCCTCCTTTGTCTGTGTTAAGAATCACAACGTTATGATTTTGAGCCAACTTGAAAATGATTGCCATTTCCTAATTTGTAACATTACTAGCCTTAGCCTGAAAAGACCTGGATTGAAAATGCAGGTCCTTTAAAGTAGAATTTTGAAATATTAACACATTGTGATTTCATGGGCGGAACAAAAGAGGACTTGTGGTATCTAAATTGGTCATCATCACATGATTCTACATCTGATTGAAAAAAACAGTCTCAAATTAAGAGAAATCAACAACATCTTTTGCAAAAGATTCTTCAGATACAAAAAAACCAGGAATATATGTTAAACCTTTATTCAGAATACTCCTCTCTACAAAGGAAAGGGGATAGGAAGAAATAATTAAAACATTATCATTTTTTACTTCTGTACAACTTTGCGAAGCAAACCCTCTATGTTCTCTACATTTCCTGTGCTTCCTACCCCCCCCCCTCCTCCTCCTTGGTTTAACTGCATAGATTTGTTTGAATTCCTACGTTTCTGTGCTGGTGAGCCTGTGGAAGAAAGGGTATCATTATCCGGCCACGAGGAAGAATCCTCACATGAAGTATCAAATACCCCAGATTTCTTAAGAATAGATCTTGGACGTTTTCTGCTGGTGGGATACTTATTAGTAAACCTAACATGTTTCTCTTTACTTTTGGAGAACGGGTCCCCTTGTTCATAATCCAAAACATCCCTAAGAAACTTTTTCTTTTTCCTATCTCTAAGTTGAGTTTCCAAATTAGTGAGTTCCATATTTAATTTATTAAGACAAACTAAATAGTTTTGCTGTCCGTCAAATTCTGTAATACGTCCAGTAATCTCACTGATGGCACCCATTTCGGCATCAATGGTTCTGTCATAAAACCCACACAGAATTTCTACAAAATGCATAGTAGCTGTATGTTGGGCTTCTTTCCGTTGTTGATAAAGCAATTCATCTGGGCCTCTGACCATAGGCTGAACCCTAACTCTCAAGCCCCTAGGTGTTATACCTATAGCCATATAGGCTTTGAATAGCTTATAATGCCACACATTATTCCTCATTGATCTTATATGTTTTGTTGTTGTGTCTTTCGGCTTATCCCGGTTAGGCGTCGCCACAGCGGAACTCCGGTCCGCTAATGTTTGGTAGTGGATTTTTACGTGCTGAGTTACCAGCCCTGACGCACAACCTTCAACGAAGGCACGGCCATTCACGCATGCCTCCACACAGAAGACGCTCTAGCTGAGAATCGAACGGGACAACGTCTTGCTGCGAGGCGACAACGCTACCGCAGCCCCACTTAAGGTGGCAAAAAGCCCTTCACAGGTATCATTAATCTTAACAGCAGAAGCTTCCCCCTCCGATGCAGATTCATTCCCAATTCCAAAAACAGAAAGGTCATCCCTATCCAAAGACAACCCCTTTATTAAGTTGGAAATATCCATCCTTGTGAGTAGGGAGACCTTACCCAATCGTATTATCAATCACAAAACAGAGACGATATCAAACCTGGTATAATATACTATCAAGGACCAGCCTAGGTAGAAAACAATTTTATGCACAATAATACCTCAATCAAAAAGATACACCAAAAAATCAGACCTTGCTGTGTCCATTAATCAATTCCAGTTTGAGTCCACTGTTTATATCAATAACCTCACACTAAAAAGTGACTTTAAAGTTTGTTATTAATCAGTCAAAATGCAAGGATAATATCAAACATGGCTAAAAAACATTGGACAATAACAGTCTAGGTTCCAACTGATGTAATCAATCAGTAAATAATTAAAATTCAAACCTAACCGTGTCCATTAATTATTCCCAGTTTGAGTCCACCATTAATACCATAAACTCACATCCACACTCTCCCTACCCCAAAGAATAGAAAAATCAAACCCCTCAAAATTACCAAAGTGGTATATGGGAAAATAAACCCATCAGTAGGGAAGGTAATAATACCATTAACAATTCAGCAAAATAGGCCAGTGGCATCAGAGGAATAAATATGGAAGAGAAAAAATATAAGATACACAAAAGAACCATATGTAGACCAGGAGGTAAAAGTAGCCCAGAACCCAAATCAAAGCCACAAATACACTCCCATATCCCAATAGTAAAGGGTGCCAACAATGAATATTACCTCGTAAGTAAAAGAAGGCACAGGACTTAATCTGTTGACAATACAAGTACTCAAAATATTACAGATGTCATCAAACCCTAAATAGGGCATATTCAATTAAAAAATACAACAGCAGACAGTATTAATGTTCGACATAAACAATAAGTATCCTATGATGATGTTTGAAAAGATCAATGTAATAGCAAACATATGTATCTAACACATACACCATAGCTATATTAACCAAGTTATTGACCCGACTTCACTAGGAAAAGCCCATGGCCAAAACCCCCTTCACAAAATTACAATTACATGAATATAAATCACATGCATAAACTCCACAACAATTTCCTGCTGGAAAACCAACAGACTAAATTCAAGTATAACAAATGTGATGTTACACTCTTGTGTACAGCCCAGTTAAAGATTATCCCATTTTTCCTTCTTCCGTTGTTCTTCAATATGATATAATAGAGGCACCTGCTACAAACCGCAGTTATAATATCTTTAAATAATCAAAGACAAAATGTGGAAAATCTCTCCACTTAAAATGCCTAATAAATTATTACCAATATAAGCCCCTTATGAACAACCCGTAAGGCTTGCTCCATTCAAAATGAACACATAATGAAAGAAGTAAGTTCACTTTAGTCCATAACAATTGTTTGTGTACTCATGCCAGAGGCAAACCAGTAATGGACCTAGGCTTAGGTCTCTAAACTTCTGGTAAACCTCACAGCTGTTAACAGTCAGTTTCAATGCAGAAATGCATTCATGGCCCTTGTTTCAAGAGCTACAAAATAGTTTCTGCAATCTGTCTACAGAAGTATGTTCAAACTGAAGATCCAGATTCTTAAAAATGTTCTGTTTCTCCTGTCTAATTGTGTTCTCTGAGACTGAGGACCTCATTCTCACTATGACTCTCTTGAAGGTGTTTGTCTAGAATGTTGATGCAGTAATGTCCAGAATTAGAGACTTCAGCAGTCACTGTTTGTTTCGCTGTCACTACTTTGTCATTTTTCTATTCAGATCTGATCTTGCCTTTAATGATGTCATCCTTGGCAACAACGGTATCTAAAGTGGAACTACTACTGTTTCTATAACACCTTTATCTTAGCTTATTTTTTTGGTACTTTCCGTCTCTTTATGGGAGACATTACTTTTTTACCCCAAAACCTAAGGCTCTGTTACTGGGTATATCAATTCTTTAATGTATTTTCTACCTCTGTCTGACTTAGTCTTCTGACATAGCTGTCTAACCGTTTTTCTCTATTCTTTGTGCATACATTGTTAGTCACAATTAGCCCAAGAAATTCTACTACAAAATCTCTGCTTCTAAAATCCATCTCTTTGACAAAGTTGTTATATTCAATATGTTCAGATATTTTGCTTTCCTTCATTATTTTAACTTGGATATATATTTTCCTATAAAGCACATTTGGATCTCCCTCCGTACTTTGGTGGATTCTGATAGTGGCAGCCTCACTTAATTCATTGTTTACCCAGCTTGCTGTTTTATTTCTACTTAGTGAAATATGCTGTGACTTTAATGCCCACTAGAGTGCCCGATGCCCTTTTTTCCAAAAATGTGCTTTAGGGCTGACTTCACAGAGGCAAAGGTAAATTTAGTGCATGCTGTTAATAGAACCTGTCTATATTTTACAGGTGTGCCATATCTAACAGTTTAAAAGCAAACACTTTATCTGGGATCACCAGATTCTGTTTTTGCATCTGAGTATATTTTTCAGTTATGTAATCTGATATAGAAATTGTGTATCTGCTAATCATTTCAAAATGAGTGCACTATATAAATCTGATATTTCCTTTCTGAAGTATATAGCACGAAGCCTGATTATCCATGTGTGTTCATATCTGCTGCTGAAATATCCATTGCTGTGTCCCTAGCCCTCTCAGTAAGTGTAACTGTTAAGGCATGCAAATGTTTTCTTTTTTTCCAAATTATAACCTCATTTTTGTCTTCCATAGGTGTTTTCCTCAAACTAAGGTGGAATTCTATAGTTGTAAACCATTCTCGCTTCTCAGTGAAGACACTGAGTAAACTACAGTAAGCTCTCAGTTAACCAGCACCCATGGGGATTGGTAGATACCGGATAACTGTAGTTTCTGGTTGCTTGAAAGTTATTATTAAAAATAGGCCTGACTATACTGTTTGATTGCTTTGGCTTGTCTCAGGTTGGGGAGAGAGGGAATTTATTCCTATCTTCCTTTTTAAAACTCTAAAACTGTATTGTAATTCTTCAATTATTTATTTATTTTTTTGCCAGTTGCTTGAGTTCCGGTTAGCTGAGATTTTACTGTAATCGTGTTTTCAAGATACCTGGAGACTATTCATTCAGACATCCAAGCACAATCATTACCAGTATCCTCACACATTAGTCACTATCTGAACTGCTGCAAAAACAGAATTGTCATTGCCAGGAGGCAAAATTATCACAAAACAGATTGAAAACATACAACGGTAAAAGTCTCTACAATACAAATACTGCAGTAAAATCTCAAAGAAAGAAGGTAACTGCAGACGTAGCACAATCTTCTCCATCTTGCAAACCTGGCAAACGGATGGGATGGTGAGAGAAGAATTCTACCTGGCCACACTTTAATTCAGAGTAGCTGTATTTTTTACTTGAATTATCCAGGATAGTGTAGACCAAAATACATATAATCAGTCACCTGTAGCTGCTTTATGTCTCCAATAAATCAACAAAGTGCCAGGGTAAACTCTGGCCAAGTTAGTAGTGGTGTAAGAAAAAAGGCTTATGTAGACATTCAAACAGAAAAATCCCAAAGTTGTGTAATCTGATGATGTATTCCAATATTTTCCATAACCTGTCTCCAAAATTCTGTTCTTTGCCTTTATTCAAGTCCCATTATTGTATCACAACTATTACCATATATTGGTCACTTTTAGGAAGTTTTCTAGTCAGTTAGGAGGTAGAACCCATCTCATTGTTTTACTTCTATTTGGGTAGTTTTCTAGTGATTCCTTTGCCAAGTGTTAAGACTTTTCAGATGTGAATAAACTGAACTTCTGTTTAGTAATAGCTTTCCTTAACATCATACCAAACATTTGAGCACAAGACCAATTCTATTATAAACAGTGATTTGATTCCCATGATACCAGAATTGAATTTTATCATATGCAGTTTGATATCTGTTCTGGCTTCTTCCTCACTGGTAAGTGGAGTCCACAGGCTAAAATTCTTTTACACAGTCTGGCTGACAGTTTCCCCAAATACCCATTTTATAAAGGCACCTGTTGTCCTCACTAGAAATAATAGTTCTTGTATCTTTGCCTTTTGTTCTCCACAAAAAGGAAACACCATCTCCATAATCCTAAATTGCGTAATACATATTTGTTTCCACTTTGAGTAATAGCACATGCACACTACTTTATGTAGTAGCCTAAACTGACATGTTGTGTTGTGCAACTCAGTCCAGGAACCTTGGTTGTTCTGTTTCCCAAGGTTATACTGATTTTTCTCGAGAAAACTACTTTTTTTCTGCCTTTGTAAAAAAGTTTAATATGGTTCCCTTGATGTCAGAAAAATATAATCTTGGGTGTGCCACTTGGTAAGTATTAGATTGCGTGCAGTAACTGGCGCAGAATAAACTTTCTTAATGCTTAGACACTCTGATGAATGTCAAAACATTTTTTGAAAAACTCATTTCAGTTAATTATTTGTGTTAGACACATTGACTGTCTGCTTGATAGTAGAAGCCATTTCTGTTACCAAGTAACAAATAGCTTCTTGTCCACAAAAGTGGAGATAAACATAAACCAGTCTAGCAGAGAACTTAAAAATTAGTTGAAAATGTTGGTTTTCTGACATTAACTAATAGGTTAAACCCCAAACATGGAAAAATAGCAGAATTACCTGCCTAAATATTCTTCTGGGTTGGAGAGGTAAGCAAGAGAGATCTTTTGCTAACAAAGACAGTTTATTCCATGTTAACTTGTGGAATTAGCCTTAAAGGCTAGGCTGTTTAATAAAATATACCAGGTGCTCTAAACAGATGACAAAAATGAGTTAACAGAGAAAAACCCTGTATCGTACACTTGACCAGGGAAAAAATTGGACAGTCTGGATTCTGTCTTTATTTTAGCCATAGCCCCTTTATAAACTACTCCACAAATTTGTATAGGAAACTATCGCACCTCACTTTTTTAAGGTCTTATTTTTTTCCCCTTCTGCTTTATTTTTTTGGCTATCCTCATGCTCCCATCCATCTCTGAGCCTCCTGGCCTTTTCTACTGCCTCGTGGTGATCTCCTTTCCTAGGCAGGGGTCAGCATGGAGTCTAAGCATGTCCTGGAAAGTCATGCTTTTGACTACTTCCACCAGGGGATTTTTTTTCATTTATGCCCTACCCCTTAGTATCCCTCCCTCATGCATTCATCTTTTACATCTGAGGACTGCTCCTTCTATGGACCACTCCTTCACACAGGGAATGCTTAGATGAATGCCTTCCCCTCAGGATGGGTGCACCCACCCCTGCCTGCAAGCATCTCTGACACCTGAGAAACTAAATGAACCCTGGTCAGCTGGACATAGGACTTTATCCCTCTATGCCATGGCACT
The DNA here is from genome assembly GCF_019279795.1 of Protopterus annectens. Lineage (NCBI taxonomy): Eukaryota > Metazoa > Chordata > Ceratodontiformes > Protopteridae > Protopterus > Protopterus annectens. The sequence goes on along the minus strand of NC_056742.1, from coordinate 263,547,302 downwards.
GCCCAGGTTTTCTGTGCATCTTAAGCTCACTGTGTGTAGCAAATGGCATGCCTGACAAGACTCCTCTGTTAGTAAACTACTTTTTTTAATTCTTTTTAATCTTCCCTATTCAATCAAATAAACCAGTTCAGTGGCTCCACTGCCTTCATCCAATTCACGTGTTTATTCCTCCTTTTCCAAACTATGAGTACTGGGTGTTCAAGGGCTTACCAATCCTATATCCCTGGATATACTGTGTTCTTCCCTACACAAGTAGAGAGTCCTCTGTCCCATTAACTTTATTGCCTAGGGAGCTCACCTTTACCCACATGGGTAGATCAAAGACTGGGAACATTCCCTCCCCGGGGTTGAGTTCTTCCAGACAGAGGCATACAGGACGAATACTAAGATGTGGACCAGTGCTAACATACCCCTTGGTGGTATTGTGATCTTCACAATTGCTGGCCCTTGGGACAAATGCGTGCTACTGCACAAGTCATCCCTAATAAGTGAAAACCTGTTTACAGTGCAAGCATTGCTAGATCTGCTACTATTCAGAACACAATCTGTTGTTCAGCACATATTGCTTTGGCAGCAGGCCATTGCCACCTGCCTTCCCCATAGATAAGTGAGGCAACATTGGTTGCTTATTCCTATCCTCTCTGCTCAGAACATCCAACTCCTGTGCCACTTACCAAACCCAAATCAGCTGGGATGTAGTCAAGGCTTTATAACTGGGTGCAGGTCCTTATTGGAAAATTGTTTTTAATTACATTATTAAATGACTACCTGACCTTTATAAATCCACACCGATCATAGTCAACTAAGTAAGGGATCACCTACTGACCTCATATGCTAACACCAGCATAAACAGGGCCAGTATTAGCATGGGTGGGCTTCCACTTGGTGGCAAGTTGACAACCCCCTGGATACTTTGAGTCTGAGTATCACCCTGTTAATGCTGCCCCTCATAAGCAATCTTTTAGATCATGCTACAGAGTTTTTACAGTAGTACACACAGACTGAACTGTAGCTACAATGCTCTCGCATTATGGCAGGGCCTGTGCCACATTGTGTTGGTCCATTTCACAGAGGGACTTGACAGTGACTGACATTTAGTTGCAATGATCCAATGATGATAGATTACAACAACCCAATGTACAGGGCTGGCCTTGAGTGAAATGATGTCCTGGGCAAAGAGCTGCATGGTACTGCCCACTGCCTATTTTTTCACTCTTATTCACACACGTCCTCTAATCCTCCCCCGTTTTCCTCATCCCAAGCACCCACACCATGCACATTACTTTTTTTAATTCCTTTTCTTAAATTTGCCTTAATCTTCAGCTTTTTTAGGAAGCCATGGCTTTTTGTAAGCTGTGAAGTGCATTTTTAAGTTTATATAGATAATTTATAGATATAAATAAAATGTTTGCATCTGATTATGTCTTGAACAAAAATTGATTAAGGAAAGAAATTCAGTGTTGCTGTTGAATTTCTTTTTCTTGCATCCTTTCAAAACACCTTCCCTAGCCAAGACAGTATTGCAATAACTATGTGGGAAATGACTGTATTAAATCACAGGTCTGGGGCCACACTATACTGTAGATGCTGTAAGGTGCATTTTAGAGCATTTTCCTACCCTTTTGATCCAGTGGTGGCCTGAACAAAATCACAAGTTTAAAAAAAAGAATTTGTGTTGTTTTTTTCCTCTCTTAATGAGGAAATAAGTTGTATGTAATGCTAAATGTTTAAAGCTGGCAATATAGTAGCTCATGTCAAAGTTCATTTATGTAGTCTGGGGTGTAGGGGCCACCAGAGCCCCCTAGAAGTTCTAAAGGTCTGAATGTTCTGTGATTAAGGCATAAGATATTTTTTTGAAAAATTGCTTAACTATTTGTACTGCTGTTCAGAAGAGTTATATATGTGACTGGCATTATTGTGTGCACGCACAAATAAAAATCAGTGATATTTCTATACACACTCTAAGTGTTCACCTTCAGGGAAATTGGAGGAATGACAATTCAACTACTGCTTATCTTTGAGGTGCTAAATGAAACTAGAACACACTGCTGGAAAGACACAGACAGAGAATGTAGAATCCATTCAGAAAAAGCTTTAGCACACTACTGACTGCACTGCTGTGGCAATGAAGAGTTGATTTTATGCATATCCTTTTTATGCCAAACCACCAAAGATAGTCACCTACTATGTATAAGGTTTGTGTTTGTGATGGTAAGTGAAAGACATTATTGATAATATGTTCTTAAATATACTGTGACCATGTCCCCCTCACACACAAACGTAAGCCATAGCAATACTAGGTTTTAAACCAATTTCTGCAAATACCAGTACACTGTGCAACACTAGTACTGTTAAATCAGATCAGTGGCTGTTAGGCAGTTTGCGGGAGTAATACATACTTATCAATGTCCCGGATTTCACAGCATATCTCTGATTTTGCCTCATAGCTTGCCCTGTCTTTCGTAAAAAATTTGATTTGCCTGTAAATCATTCAGAATTATAGGCAGTTAATGACAGGCATTACTTATAGTCGAAAAAAAAGTCATGTGTATTTGATTTGCTGGTAAATCATTCAGAATTAATGCCAGAAATTAGAATTTCATACTTATTGTCCAAAAATGTGCATATTAATTCAAAATGTGTTATTCTATTAACTTTTTATATGTGGCCCTGATTTTGAAAATGTATTTTTGCCATTGCCCAGAATTCTTGAGCAAAGAAGTTGAGAGTTATAGTATTTGGTTTCCTGCCAGTATTTATAAAACTCCCTGAAAGACAAAACCATCACTGAAGACTCGGAGCAGCTGCTCTTCTTAAAATCCCGGGTAAGTGCTGTAATGAGTAGCTTTCGGCTGCTGACCTCTTCTTGCTCTTACCTCGGTCCTATTCACGTACTGATTACTGGCTTTATCCTAACAGGGTTCTATCACAACCCTGGGTAGAATAAAGCACATAATTAGAATTTTTTTTTTCTCCTCATTTCCCCTTCAACCAGCCACAGCTTTTGTGGGGGGGGGGGGGCACACTGTCAAGGGTGATTGGTGGGCCTCTCTCAGCCAAGGGTTTTGCTACTCCATAAAGCTATCTATGATGTTAATTTTAGTGGAAAGAATGCCCATCAGCAGGTTTAACAAAGTTAAAAGCAGTATGTCTGTGGTAAAACATTTATTGAAATTATGAAGCCTATGCTGTTAGTACAACCAGAGATGTCTTTGAATTTTAAAGAAGAAGTGGTGATACCATTCCATAAGATTCTTCATCCTAAGAGGAGTTATCACCCACCTGGTTTATTAAGTACACGGGGTTGCTGTTGTATCTTTCTTGGCTTGACAAACATAACAAAACATCAAAATAAAGTAACTTGCTGTGGTTAGGAGCCCACAGTGACCACAGTGTGTGCCTGTACCTAAAACTGGATATGAATATAAACAACGTAATAGCCATGATTAAGGCCCAGTTTAGGCTTGTAAGATAAAGGTATACCAAGGTAATTTCTCTGATTTGGAATGACTGAAATAAGCCTCCTTTCAAGATCAAGACACCTCTACAGTTTTCTAAATGTGATTTGCTAAGACTGCAAACTGAAACTGTAAGTTCATCTCTACAAAATTATGGATCTCCAGTAGAAAGCCATCTCACCATGGAGATTTACCCATTTTTATTTTGGTGAGTGATGGAGTGTAATGGAAAGTCATGGAGCATAATAGAGTTGTTTAGGCATCATCACGTATCAAGTTAAGCAAATATAACCCATTAACACATCTGTCTAGTTCTAGAACTAGTATCAGTCATCATAAAGTTGTGGATATAGATTAGAAAACATCTAGCAAAGTCCTCCATTGTAATTTCCTCGGAGTGGAGTAAACTCCCATATAGTCTTTTCTGCAGTTTAAACATAATCTTTTCAAAAGTTAAATGTCAGTGTTTTAGAGCTGAATTTCTCTGGACCAACCATTTTTTTTTTTAAATAATTTATCTGTACGTGATATAAAGAAAAATCAACATTTCTTCAATCTACACATTGGTAACTTGCACTTTTGTCTTGTTCCACTGACTATGTGACTTCAGACTCACCCACCACCATCTGTGGTTGGAGAATTTTTGACCAATATTAGCATCCTTTGATTGCCCCCGTGAAGGCTGTCTGTCTAGCTGACTGAAGTGCAATGTCTACCCATATGCTTTAATCCTTCCTTAGACATTTCCCTAGAGTGCAGGTCATGGCGCCTGATTTACATTCACATTCCCTATTCATATTAATTGTATTCCATACCATATCCAGACCACAAATGTATGTATCTAACCACCCATACTTCTTAAGATTATTTTTAAATAATCCAAATTTCATCATTTAATGATGTTTTCTCAGAGAGTACATTAAATATTACAATTAAATGCCTTCAGTTTAAGTGTTCACTTAGTTATTTTTTGTCTGTTAGCAGAAGGATTACTGTGTCTGGGGGATTTGGCAAATGTAAATATTGTAAAGATCCATGCCATTCTGAACATCAACCATGCCCATACGTCTTTAGATACTTGAGAAGGCTTTCCCTAAAAGAAGATGCACACTGCTTTTTGAGGCCACTGGGCACTTCATTCACATCCTTGCCCAAGTTTCAGTACTTATCTCACTGGAATATTTCCTACTGAAATCCACCAGATCTCCCAGCAGTCTACAGAGCTCTTTCTGAAAGGAACTCAGAAGGGGATGTAAGCACTAGCTGCACTTGCTGTTACTCAAGGTATAACTGATAATACTAACACAAGTCATTCCAAGGGAGCCTCGCATATGTAAAGTACATGGTTTGATTCTGTCTTAGCTATTGGATAGGCTTCTAATAGTTTGCAGACTGCTAGCCTAGTATTTATCTCTGAACCCATTTTGGTTGAAGTGTTATTTCTTATCATAGTACCCCTCTTCATTAAAATATAGACTTCTCCCATTCTGTCTCCTTTGCCTTATGGGGGAAAAAACTAACACATGTCCAGATTTTAAGTTCGTCCTCTCTTCTGAGGACTTAATTCCAGGGGATATATATTATAATTCATAGTAAAGTTGTAAATCACACTTTCTGATAATCATGTTCCCTCAGCAGCTTTGTCAGTAATAATATAACTTTCCAAACAAAAAAGTAATGTAAACAGCTTAAGTAAAAAAAAAAAAGTATGTTCCTGAATAGCAACACTTAACCAGTAAAACCACTACTGTTAACCTATGACCTTAAAAAAAGATCAAAACATTTTCCAACTCTGTTCTTATTGCCATTGATTTAGCTTGAGATTGTTTTTGAATGAATACCACTCCTTAGGGGCACTTTATGAGCAAAAATACTCTGAAAATATTGAAACCACTCAATGCCACAGTCCAATTTAAGTATCCCAAAATTGTCACATTATAAAAGAAATAAAGCATACAGTTAACTAAAATTCCAATAGGAGGGAAGAATGTTATGCCAATTCTAAATCCCTTACTTTTCTCACTATTAATGATTTTCCTTGGGATCTTTCCAGCCTGGGCATTATTCTTTGTGATGATGACATTGTTGTCACAAGAGAATCATCTTGCACTGAAACCTCGTGAGTCTTTTCAAAATGGTTTTAAACTATTGTGGAACTGGATGCACACTAAATTAAATATTAAGACTGATCACTAAAAATCCTCTCCAATGTTATTTGTTAGTAGAATGGTAGCTTCTGCATTACCAATACAAATCTTAGATCCTGATGTGCAGTTGCTGCAAGTTGTGACTCAGCAAAAACAATATGACCCAACACTTAACCAGTCTTTTTCATTTCTGCTACATGTTAAAACCCATTCTCAGAAGGTACTCACAAAGCTCAGAGATGTCTCACCTTTTGACAAAAGAAGCTAGACAAGCTGTTTCTGCTAATGTGTTATTCCATGGATTAGAGTACTCTTTCCCAGTAATTGCATTCTATTCCTCACAAAACGGGGATAGCTCTGCAGGACAGAAAATGAGATGACATGATTAATTAATTTTAGCCCTTGCAATGAGCATCACTGTCTCACAGTAACCAAATGTGACTGGTTCTAAGCTGGTCAAGCTTCTTTTGTACTAATTACATTCACTTTTAAATTATTCTTTGATTTTTGCTGTCCTCCCCTTTCTTCATTCCAAACCTCAGCGTGTGCACAGAGATATACATAAGGTGACCTCCTCCCTTACATGATGGAAATAGCTGAAAGGTCGTTTTCCAAATTAGCACTTAAGTACTGGAGTAGAATACCATGGGTAAATTAGGTCCATTACTAGCTTGGAGTACTGTAGAAAATCCATGAAACAGTTCAGGGAACTCTCCCAGGGTCCCTGCTGTGATAATCATGGTTAAATAAGGAATCACAGTGCCACTCTTTAGTATTCAAGTGTGTACCTCAGACTTGAGTACACTATTTATTTCCTTACTTTGTATCTTTTACAATTCTTTGTACATATTTGGCTAATTTTATTTGTTTTTCTCTTTCTTACTAATTTTGGGACTTAAATAAACTTTTACTCTTGCTGCTTTGTTTTGTAAGGCCATTTCTGATCCGCACACGGTACAGTGCACTGTTATCTTTATTTATGTTTGTGTATGTGTGTATAAGATATATAGTATATATAGGTTTTATTTATTTATTTCCAGTTTGATGACCAGGGAGGTCCACTGGGCTCAAAGAGCCCGTTTTCAGTGGAGGCCCGGGGAGAAAAGCTCCATAATACAAAGCGCAAGCTACATAATGCAAAGTACAATGCATAGTTGTAAAGGTACCAGTTAAACAACTTGTAACTAAGAATAGCATAACTAAGCAAAGTTAAACTGCAAGATGAAGTAAAATATAATATGTATTTACATGTTTACTGGTTGAGAAACAGTAGTACAGAGTTAAATTTGTACAGAGGTTTGAAACATCTGAGAATGGTGTAAAAGTAACATTAAAATAGGGTTAATTCCTAGTGTGTAAGAAAGAATGAACCTTATGTGTAATTAATAAATTTATGTATTAAGCAGGTTAGGTAGGTACAGTGCAATTTCACTTCCATTTATAGGAGAGGTAAGAATGGAGATGGGTTTTGAAGACTTCAAAGTTTGCTATCATATTCTTGAAAATGCTTCCATTGAATACCAGTTCGACATAGCAGGTGGAGACGTCAGTCACCCATGCTATGCATACTAATGTACCGTTTCACTCAACGGTACGTTAATTGTACTATTTTGCAGGGGGGGCTACACCCCCCTGTGCCCCCCCCCCACACTCCCTGCAGATTACATATACCAACTCCAAGATCACACTACAGTGAGGAAATGGGCTAGTTCCCTGTTCCCCACTGAACCGCGACCTCCCTACACAATGTTGAACCCAAGATATTGACCTACACTACCCCGTTTGCTGTAGTATAGTCGATCGTTTTTGGTTCAACATTATGCCAACTTTAAAACTGCAAGTCGACCACATCGTCATGGACCTAATAAACAAGGATATAGGGAATCTCCAAACTCTGGATCCCACACAGTTTGGTTTTGTGAAAGGTAGATCATGCCTGCTCAACTTGGTCGACTTCGAGTCAGTCACCAAAGCTGTGGATGAATGCAAGGTGATTCATACAGCCTACCTTGATCTGGCCAAGGCCTTTGATACCATTCCCCACTGAGGAATCATAGAAAAACTCACTAAGCTAGGCATCAACCCCTATATCACTAGGTGGGTTGCAAACTGGCTCACAGATGAACCCACATTGTAAAAGTAGCTGACTCCAAGTCAGACTGCCGACCATTCATGAGTGGAGTCACACAGGGATCGGTCCTGGGTCCTCTCCTGTTTGGTATCTACTTCTCAGAAGTCCAGGCCAACACGAAGGGACTCTGGCTGACAAAATTTGCAAACGATTGCAAGTTGGGAGCCATTATTAACTCCCCAAGTGATATTGACATCCTACTGAAAGGCCTCACTGAGACCAAATAATGGTGTCAGAACCATGGCCCTAAGAGCAATGCCAAAAAATGTCATCATTCCCTTTGGGAAAAACCCAGTTCCATGAATTACCACATCGATGGTAGTCCACTGAACACAGAAGGCGTTATAAGAGATCTGGGAACACAGGTTGACAGCAACCTCTTTTTTGACCACCACATTGCCACTGTGGTCAGAAAGTCCTATGTGGCACATCTCATTACTAAGGGTTTTGCATCCAGGAAGAAAGAGGTCATTGTCTCCCTCTACTCTTCCCTCATTAGGCCAGTCATCGAGTACAATGCCCCATTTGGCGTACCTCAGTAGACACCCACAACAACTGCAGAGGCCACAGAAGTACCTCACAAAGAGGATCCTAGGCCTTAAACACTTGTCCTATATGGACAGACTCAAAAAACTCCAACTATTCTCTGTCTCATATCGCCTACTTAGAGGCAATCTCTGATTGACTTACAAAGCCATGTCTGACCCGGCTCTGTTAGAAATGCTACATCTAAAGAAATCCCAATCCCTCCTCACCACATGCTCCAGAGACCTCAACCTCATTACCACAATCAACAGAACGTGCTGGAGGGACAGCTTCATAACCCAGAGACTTCCCATACATGTCAAACAGCGCACCTCACTGGCCCTGTTCGAGAGAATTCTTGATGAGTGGATGAGAAATAAAAATATCACCCCGGAGATCACTCCAGTGGCTCTGCTCGACAGAGGCACTGGGAACTAAGGTCGGGTGGCACGATGCCAGGGTAATCCTATGGGCTAGGCTTGTAAAGGCCTCAGGGCCCATTAGCGTAGTACACACCTATGAACCTATGAAGTGTGTCCCCCTGATTACTTTTGAATTTGTCTGTAATTCTGATAAGGTTTCTCTCCAATTCATATGAGAGCTATGCTTCAGTTAACAAATGTATACGTAAATAAATAGTTGAAGGTTTTTCCCCCAGTTGAGTCATCAAGACACAATTATATCTTAAGTGGGGCTGTGTGAAGGATGTTGTTTCTCCAGATGTCAGTGACCTACCATGCAGGGTAAAACAAATCCCCAGTTTCTTTGCAAGGGAGTCTGCCAGGAAAGCTGAACAGTAAATGGCATCTGACAATAAAAATAAATATTTTTTTCTTTAAGATATTAGGCTGTGCTTTGCATTTTAATTTTGCAGATGTGTTAAGTAAAGAAATCCAAAGCTTTGGGTTTTGTTTTCTACTGAATGAACATTTGAATCAAGAGAGTCCTTTGAAAAAGCAGGAGCAGAGATATTACTAACACACATTCCTCAATCAATGTCTACATCAGCACCACTGTCAACTATTATGTCATATAATAGCCAAAGAATTAAGCTTTATGTATTATGGTAGTGTTGTTCCACCCTGAAGTGAAGAAAATGATTTGTTTCACGCAGAAAGAAGGAAAGATGAATAGATCTACACCCTGCTAATTATTTCCGGCGTGCATTAACTAGTGAAGTTAATTATGTTCAATCATTAGACAAGGAAGACAGTGACCACTCCTGAAAAACAGAGCGGAGTGGTTTAGGCCAGGAGCCCATTAATCCTTGCTGTTGAAGTTCAAGATTGCTGCTCACTTACTGATTTGTGAACACAGTCAGTAAGCTCCATCTGTTAAAGATCAAAGAGGGCCTAAAAAGATAAGCTTGCCGACAACAGAATCAGGAGTAACACATTCTGAGCATGTCTGCATAGAATACTGACAGCACAGCATTTCAATACCCATTCCTTCCAAAAACTGAAGGAAGGAAAAATCTCAGCTGCTGTTCATTGGTAATAACATAGGAAGTATATAGAAATAAACATATTTCATATCTGTTAAAAATAATCATGTTGTCATTGTCAACCATGATCCTTGAATCAGTTAATCATTTACTTAGGAGTGTTTTGAGGGAAAGGTGCCTTCTGTAGTTGTATTTTGCTATGGGATAGTGAGAGTCTCCACTGGTCTCCTGCAAGTGGATGCACCTAGTAGTGGGGTGTTGCATACCTTTTCCTCTCCTCGCTCTCTTCCACTGTTAATTACCTCATCTCTCAAATCCAGCTGCTACAGTACCGTCAGCACTTCTTGGGGGTTTAAAAGTTGTTTTTTTTTCCCCAAACATGCCAAGTCTAAATGTAATTTTTAGGCACTCATACTAATAGTGGACCCATTAGCAGATTCAGTTGTAGAGGGTCAGGATTAAGACGTCATATTCATGGACCACCCCTCTACACAGCTTGAAGGTCATTATACCCGTCTTGTTTTTGCCACAGAAATAACATGCAGACGAAATTCACACTGACACTTCACCTGTTAAATGTGAATTGTCTTGATTTGTTTTCAGTGTATATTTTAACCGTGCATACTCTTTGAATTCTTTGCTGATAATTCCATAATACTAATGTTTGTTTTCATTTTATTCTTGCTAACTCTCACTAAATATAAATCTGACTTTGTAATTCTCAGGCTCAGGCTGAAATTGGTCACTAGTGATCAGGGCTCTACCCTGGTAAGCAGTGTAAAGAAATAAAAAGGCTTAGATATACTCATCATGCCTTCTTGGCTCAGATGAGTATTGATGATTGCAATATACTCTGGAGTCCTTCATTTTGCAGTCATGACCAGGTTTCCAGAGTTTAGGTTATTTAGAATATAAGAGGAAAATATGCTAACAGTGGCCTCAGAGGCCATTTCTGACCTGCATGTGGTACAAGCACACAATATATCCTCGTTAAGAAAATTTTCAGAGGTGGTATTAGTCCATTTCAAGAGTTGCTACTGAGTAAAGACGATGCAGTCATTTTTTTTAGCCTTCTTTTGCACTGCATTGAAATGTAGATTATTACACCACACCTACTGGAGCGCTTTTTGTGTGGAGTCTGTATGTCCTCCCCGCGTTCGAGTGACGTTCAAGACATGCAGATAGGTGCGAGCGTGAATGGGTGTGCCTTCTTTGAAGGTTGGGGGTCGGGCTGGCAACTCGGCACCGTAAAAATCCACTGCCAATCATTAGCGAACCAGAGTTCCGCTGTTGCGACACCTAACCAGGAAAAGTCGAAAGACATTACTTTACACCACACCTGATCCTTGAATCTATTAAACTGACTTCCAGCACCTCTAGATTTATTTCTGGCTTTGCTAGTCTGTGTTTAACTTCTATCAACTCACTGCCAGTGTCCTGTAGGCAGTTATAATGTCACTTCACTGCCAGTGTCCTGTGGGCAGTTATAATGCTTACAGAATGTTTTCCGTTCCCTCCTGGCCTCTTCCAGAGCACTGATTCATAAATTTCTCCTAGCCATTCACAGGTTTGGCATGCCAAGCTCAGTTATTTAATTTTTCAGCAGATGAAGGAATTACTACTGGAAGATTATTTCTGTGTTCTCCTCTGTTGTTGGAAAATGACGTTAAAAATGAAGCCTGGCTTCAGTGCCCATCTGCTGAAAAGCCTAATGAAGGATATAGTTCATACTGAGCATTCTTCACAGAAGAGTTAACTATTTCAAAACACTAGGGAAGCAGGTGTTAGTTATGCAAGCTTCAATCGATCCTGCATCCTTCTGGGAAGTTAGTGAGGAACAGTGGAAAAAGCTGAGTCTGCATGTATGCATCTCTATTACTGTTAATCATCTTGATTGTAATCTTTTGTGTTTTTAATCCCTTAAAATAGTGCACAAGACTGTTAAAACCATTAACAATTACTTTATTTTGATAGTGTCAAATTACTGCTGGAATGACTGTCCCTAAGCACCTTCTGCCCTGACTGCTTTCTCTAATGGTGCGACTTTTTTTCTTTTTTTTTTTTTGTTTACACCAGCTTACTTGAAACTGTCACATTTCAGTGTTATGAAGCTTATTGTTTGGCTTTGATAGATGTAGCTAAGTTTGGAACTTTTTCAGGTGCTAACAACTATTCTAGCTACAAAGGAGGAGTTTGCTGGCATGATGGTTGTATCAAAAGAGAGAAGCTTTATTGTGTATGCAGGGTCAAAAGGTTTTTAACCCCATCTTCTTGTGAGGCTAATATATTCTTATATTAGTTGTGGACGCTATCACATGTAACTTTTCAGTGTTCCATGACTTAAATCATGTTTCTGCCATTCTTGATCCTATTCAAAGCAAGACATTGACAAAGTTCGATGTTTCCAAGAGGCTTGAGTCACTTAAGCCTCCTGCTCAGAAGTCTTCTCGGCTTACCTGTCATTACACACTGTATCCTACAGACTGCTAAGAGGTTACCTGTGACTGGCAAACAAGGCTTCCTCCAACCCATTACTGGTGGATTTACTGCTCATCAGCAAGTCAAATGGCAGGAGAAGTACTCAGTCTAGGGATCTAAACCTCTCCTGCAACATCAGCAGAATGGTTTGGAGGGACAGGTGTATTTCGCAGAGGATACCACTGCTGTAGAACACACTCCCCATCCACATAAAATAAAGTTCATCCCTGTCCATTTTCTAGCACAACTTAGATATATGGATGGAAAACAGAAAAAAAATGAATGGATGAGAAACAGAAAATTTATCCCAGAATTCACCACTGTACTACTAAAGGTATTTATCTATGGTATGATCCTAGATATTCTCATTAGGGGTAATGTATAGGTATCGACCATGGGATGAATAAGGCCAATCTATAACCAAACGGGATAGGTTAATTCAAGTACAAAAAAGGAAATTGGCTACGGTTAAAATGGTCTGCAAGGGCAGCGAGCCTATCACTTGCCTCTGAACCTAAGGGATTTAAGCTTTGTCTTGGAAAGCTATTTGGAAAGCTAGTGTTATCACCTTGTGAAACAATGGTATTATGTAACACAAGTTGTTTGTTTTGGAAGATAATTGCATATATTGTTTTTAATGCATGTTAGAAGAATGATACGACTTGTTTTTGATGGTAGAACATTTTCTTGCTATTCTTAGCCATTTTTATTTCTTCAGTTTACTATTGGGCTACACTTGCCTTCTTTACACACTACACTTTACTCTAAATGCAACTGATTCAGTGGCCTTCCTGGAAAATTCCATGATGTAATGCGGAAACAAGGCAGGAGCCAAAGCTCTTCCTGGTAATTTGAAAGGGAAGAATGTTTATGCGTGAGCAAATGCGCACAAGCAATCTGGCGTCCCTTCTGACACACAAAAAAGTTAGAATTCTGATTCTTAAATTTTACTTTCAGCTTTTAGCTGCAACTTGGCAGTGAGCAATCACACATCCTGTAGTTATATTCATAGTTGTTTCCTGTATTTGATGATTTAGCTATATACTGTAACAGTACAGATTCAACATTTACAAGTTTTGTACAATTCTTATACATTACACAGTTTTATATACGTAGACGCAGTTGCAGTCCTAACAGTGCTAATTGCCATGGTTCAAAATTGGTAGATTTGGGTATACATCACAAATATCCAAAACACTTGTATATCCTTCTTCCTCAAAAGCAAAGCTCTAGCCAGAAATAAGAGAAATAGTTTTAAAAATGTTTTATTTTTATTTTTTCATTAACTTTACAATGGTTAGTATTATTGTAAGAATGGGATAGTTTGGATGTGTAGCAGAGTAACATGAGAAACAAAATGTCAGTGTTTCAGATTTCATTATTGTTTAGGTACTGTTTTCCCTTTTGGATTGATCAGAGGTATTTTGCTGGCTCTTGAAGAAAGTATTATAATAAAGCAGTAGCATTGTTTGCCCTTGACAGACGGTGACGTAAGAATGCAGGATGGTTTGTGTTTCTTATAAATGGAAGTGTTTTAAATGCAGAAAAAGTTACGATTGAACCAGGAAGTCTAATAAAACTCCTCTACTTGTTCTGTTATAGGTTCATAGGACGATACCAGGCTATTGGCCCAGAGGCCCTTACAAGCATAGCTATGTTCCCACAAAGTCGGTGCCTGTTTTCCTTGTCCAGCAGGGACACAGGTGGTATCCCAGAAATATATTTTCTGATGTTCTTTGTGTTTCACTGTTGCAGTCATTACATTTGGGTTATCCTGCTGGCAGGTTGCCCTCAGTCGGCCTGAATTCTAAAGTCTTGGGTCCTGCGTCGGTTGCTGTCGCCTCTTCCCTGACGTCAGTTCGTCAGGGGTATAAAAGATGCAGCCGACACCATTTTATTCAGTCTTTCTTGCCGTACGGTGCCCGAAGCAGAAGCAGTTCGCAAGTGCCGGTCGGCCGGCTCCTGAGATTTTCATGTTCGAGTTTCAGATCCGAAGTCTTCATTAAAAGCTAAGTACCACGTTGGGGAAACTTTTTTCTTGCTCCAAACCGATGTCAGAAAAAGTTAATAATTGTATTTCTTGTGGGAAGCAAATACCTCATAAGGACTTTCATTCTTACTTTATTCCTTGCCTAGGCCCTGACCACGACGTTGCTAGTTGTCGGTTTTGTGCTAGATTTAACCAACGCACTATTAAGCGTCAGTACGAATTTGCATTAAGCTATTTTGGGCGAAGATTTAATTATACAATGTCATCGGATAGCCATCCGACTACCGGAGTTCTCAAAAAAATGCAAAGAAAAAGACAGGCAACCGAGGTCCAAAACCGACGACGAAGCTTCTCCTAAGCAAGTCGCCGGCTCTCAGTGAGGCACTTTTGCAGCCCCTGACACCCACTACTTTAGAGTCGCAGGCAGCTCCCAACTCCCAAGTGGAGTTGGCCAGGCCGCTGGAAACTCAAGGTATTGGAGCCTCGGAGATTATTCCCTCAGATGGGTCCGGAGCCGCTGAGCAGGCATCGGCTTCTGAGGGTGTATTCAGACCTAAACAATTATATTTTAAACCGACTTCAAAGACTAAAACACCTTTAAAGGCAAAGAAACAAGTTCACCAGCCACAAGGCAGGCCTCCATGCCCAAAAAATAAATGGCCGAAGACTTAATTACCTTGATCAGGGGTTCCCATCCCCCTCCTGATAAGAGGCCTAGGCAAGAGACAGACTATGAATCTTCAGATTAGGTTTCCATTTCTTCTGATTCCTCTTCTGATCAGGAATATTCTCTTCCCCCCCATGAGGATTCTGATGCTGAAGAATCAATTTCTTCAGCTTCTCCTCCTGAGGACTACTCTTTTGGGGAAACCTTGCATTCCATGAGGGGGCACTTCCACTGAGAGAGCCAAGATTTTTCAGAATCTAAGAAAAGGCTCAGAGACTTCCTTTTACTACCTCAACACAGGCCTGTAGCTATTCCACCTGTGTTGGACATTGTAGATGATGTGTTCTCGGAGTCTAGTCTGACCCCTGACTCTTTACCTCCAGCTCCTGTTAAGCCGGACAGATACTATAGGGTCCCTGACTCTCATAAATTCCTTTTCAAAAACCCTACTGCAGACCCAGAAACTATTTCTCAGGGTCCAAAAGGGGTCAAGGCTTCTACTGCAAAAAACCCTACCCCTCTGACAGGGATTCTAGGGCACTGGATAGATGGGGAAAAAAGATTTACACATCTGCTACTTTGGCTATAAGGGCCTTAAATTGCCAGTTTCATATGCTCAAATATCAGCAATATATCATGACACTGCTTAAACGAAAATGATGGCAAATTCAGAATGTGCAGAAAACAAAGAAATACAGGATTTATTGCATGCAGCTGAACAAGTTGGAAAGCATACTTTGCAATGTGGGTTGTATTCTCTGGAGGCCTCCTGCAGGGCCGCTGTTACAGGTTCTGTCATTAGGAGGCATGCTTGGTTAAAGGAACAAAATCTGCCTGACCATGTTAAAGCAAAATTATTAGATGCTCCTTTACAACATGATACCTTGTTTGGTGTTAAGGCAGAAGAGGTGTTAAAGAAAATGGAGGACAAAGCTAAATCTATGCAAACGGTCAAGGATTTCTTACAGGTACAGCCACCTAGATTTAGCAGACACTGGCCTACAAAGAATTGGTTCTTTCCAGTCTCAGACAGACCTCAAAGGGACAGATCCGGATGCCCCAGAGGCAGATCACAGCCGCAAGAATCCTACAGGTCTAAGCAGTGGAGTGCTTCTACCTACAAAGGTGGAGAAGACAAATCACAATCATATAGGAAACAGTCCCAATGACTTCCCCCTGCCTGCACCAAGCACTTATCTTCTGGCAGCACCCTTAGGGGGAAAACTAGCACTTTTTTCTCAAAATTGGCACATTATAACCCAGGACAAATGGGTTCTAGACATAGGGTCACAAGGCTGCAAGTTTCATTTCCATACCCTGCCAAGGGCAAACGGTTGGCCAGACCTGCCAAAAAATCAATGGGCAGAGGCTCAAAAACAAGTCGCAGCTCTCATGGACATGAGGGCTATTCAACAAGTGCCACAGCAAGAGCAGGGACAAGGATTTTACTCAAGACTGTTCTTGGTACCCAGAAAGGACAAAGCATGGAGACCAATACTGGACCTATCAATTCTAAACACTTTCCTGGATATACCAAAATTCAAGATGTTGACCTTATAGCAGCTTCTGCCCATGCTGGGCAGCAAGGCTTGGCTCGTGACTTTAGACCTAAAAGAGGCATACCTGCATGTCCCAATCAGGCAATCATGCAGATGATACCTCAGATTCAAGGCTGGCTCAAAGCATTACCAATTCTCTGCACTGCCCTTTGGCTTATCTACTGTGCCCAGGGTCTTCACAAAGTGCCTGGCACCAGTAATTGCTTACTGCAGACAAAGAGGAATACAAATATATCCTTACGTGGACCGACTGCCTCATACAAGCAGAGAACAAGGACATTCTACTACAGCATCTGACGTTTGTGATAAGACTTTTAACATGCCTAGGGTACACAGTCAACAAAAAGAAATCAAAACTAGTACCCTCTCAAGAGATAATATTCCTGGGTGCAAGCTTAAATACAACTGCCCAGATGGCTTATCTCACTCCATACAAACAAAGGCAACTGACTACCTATTTCAAGGAAATGGCAACAAAGGCCCAGTTATCTGCAAGAAAAATTCTGCAGGCTTTGGGCTTCATGGCATCCTGCATCTTACTAATTCCATATGCAAGACTGCATATGAGGAAAATTCAATGGTACCTAAAAAGTGTCTGGACACATCATTGCCACAGTCTGGAAACAATGATTACTCTAATTCCCTGCCTGCAACAGGAGTTTCGATGGTGGGCGAAGGCTTGTCACCAAAACAAGGGACAGCCATTCTCACTACCCGCAGTCAGGCAGACCCTAACGACGGATGCATCAGATTATGCCTAGGGGGCACACATGGCAGGAAGAGGCATTCAGGGCACCTGGTCCACAAACCAAAAGCATCTACATATCAATCAAAAAGAGATGCTAGCTGTTCAAAATGCCCTGACAGCCTTCAAGGACCTACTTCATCCGGGACAACTACTGATAAAGACGAACAAACGCCATGGTCATGTGGTACATAAACAAGCAGGGGGGCACTCATTCTTATCCCCTGTGCAGACTAGCCATGACTTTATGGGACACGGCATTGACTTACCAAGTTCATCTGCAGGCACAATTCCTGCCAGGAAAGGAAAATACTCTGGCAGACAAACTAAGCAGAAACCTCATGGATCCCCACGAGTGGCACCTGGATCCACAAGTCTTCAGCATGATAACAAAGAAATGGGGACGCCCGGACATAGATCTGTTTGCTTCCCCTCAAAACAATCAACTAAAAAGATTGTGCACAAGGACTTATCACAGACAAGCTTGGAAAGTGGACGCCTTATCTTTCAACTGGGCAAACCTATCAGTATATGCCTTTTCTCCACTGCCTCTCCTCCCCAAGGTACTCCAAAAGGTCAGGCAGGAGAAACCAAAAATGATTCTGATTGCCCCAGACTGGCCACGCCAGTACTGGTATCCGATCTTAAGGAACTTGTCCCAATGCCCAGCCTGGACCTTACCTCAAATACCTCATCTACTGTCCCAGCAAAACAATCAGATTCTGTACAGCCAAACCTGGCAGCATGGCGGATAATGTAGCCATACAAACCGCACCTCTCAGTAAAGCTGTTAATGATGTCATTTTAGAAGCAAGAAGGCCTAGTACTAGAAAATCCTATGCTGGGAAATGGAAGAGATTTTGTGCTTGGAACCAAGCTCAAGGAACTGATACAGCTGTCCCAAATATTCCTCAGATTTTGCAATACTTAACTGAGATGCTGGACAAAGGCCTGTCTTTTTCATCATTTAAAATCCATGCCTCTGCCATTTCGGCTCATTACAATACAGAGCCACCACTCTTTTCTCATCCTTTATTAAGGCAGTACCTCAGAGGAGCCAAAAACTTAAGGCCTCCAAGGAGAACGCCAATACCTGCATGGGACCTCAATTATGTCTTGGAAAAACTCACCTTACCTCCTTTTGAGCCAGCTGCTACTGCGGATATAAAGTTCTTATCGTGGAAAACAGCTCTGCTCCTAGCAATAGCTTCTGCAAGACGAGTTTCAGAGCTACAGGCTCTCATGGCTGTGGAACCCTTTATCATTTTTTATCCAGACAGGGTCTCTCTGAGAACAAACCCTACATTTATGCCTAAGGTGGTATCCAGTGTAGCCCTTAACCAAACAATTAATTTGCCAACTTTTTATCCAAATCCACAGAACAAGGGGGAGAAAATTCTGCATTCTTTGGATGTACACAGACAACTTAGATTCTACTTGGACAAAACTAAAGTTTTCAGAAAGACAGAACAATTACTAGTGGCATATGCCACAGCATCACAAGGAAAGGCTATCTCCAAGCAGACTATTTCAAAGTGGATAGGTCACTGCATTCGTTTCTGCTACTCACAGCATGGCAAACCAGTGCCTAAGGGCATTAGGCCACATTCAACCAGAGCTGCAGCCACTTCTGCAGCCTTTCTCAGGGGAGTACCAACCAAAGACATTTTAGAGGCTGCTACTTGGAGTTCAGTGCATACCTTTACAAAACACTACAATCTGCCTCTTTACTCTAAATCCAGGGCAGGCTTTGCCACTGAAGTTCTGCAGGGCCTCATAGCCGCTTCTAATGCTGTCTAGCTCCAGCCCCCCAACCATAGCTTTGGGACTCAACCAAAATGTAATGACTGCAACAGTGAAACACGAAGAACATAGTACAGTTGTGTACAATTACCATAAATGTAGATGTTCGTGTGTATTCACTGTTGCAGTCCAGGGTACCCACCCACCATCCCCCTTATTTTTGCTGGAACTTATCTTTACTTCTCTAATCTATAAAACCTAGGTGGTGTATTTTGGTGCATGTATGTTTTATTTGCATCATTTTAGCCTACCTTTTTGGGGGCACCTGACATCTGGGTCAAGAAAAACTGAATAAAATGGCGTTGGCTGCATCTTTTATACCCCTGACGAACTGACGTCAGGGAAGAGGCGACAGCAACCGATGCAGGACCCAAGACTTTGGAATTCAGGCCGACTGAGGGCAACCTGCCAGCAGGATAACCCAAATGTAATGACTGCAACAGTGAATACACTCAAACGTCTACATTTATGGTAAGTGTACACAACTGTACTTTTCCCATCCAGTTATCAAGGTTCGTCTTAAAGAGGACTAGTGAGGTACTCTGTTTGACATGGAGAGGAAGTCTATTCCAGAAATGGAGGAGTCACTGGGACACAAATCTATCCTGCCACCAAGTTCTATAAATGTCACAGACCAGGTTGAGACCTTGCATGTGGGTTGGGCGAGTGGAGTTTGATTTATGAATATGCAGCAACTCCATCAAGGCTGAATCTGAGATGGCCTTGTATGCCTGACACAGGTCACCTCTGAGCAGTCTGTATGAGACTGAGTAGAGGGACAGGGCTTTTAGGTTGTCTGTATAAAATAGGTGTTTGAGACCCTGGATTTTTCTGGTCAGGAACTTCTGTGGTCTCTCCAATTGCTACATGTGCTTGGCAAGGTACATGCCGAAGGGGGCATTGTACTCGATAATGGGTCTGATGAGGGAGGAGTACAGGGATGTTACGACTTCCTTGTTCCTGGATTAAATACCCTTACTTATGAGGTGGGCCATGTAGAAAGCCTTCTGTACAACAGAGGCAACATTGTAGTCAGAAGTCAGGGTGCTATCAACCTGGGTGCACAAGTTCCTCACGACTGATTGCATGCTTAGAACGTTGTTATTAATGTGATAATTAGTGGGGACACCATTTTCCCCAAAGGGGATAATGATTTTCTTGGCATTCAGTTTGAGGCCATGCTTCTGGCACTAGTCATTAGTTTGGTTAAGGCCCTCTTAGAGGATGTTCACATCACTAGGGGAATTTATGACAGTGCCCAGCTTGCAGTCTTCTGCAAACTTGGTCAACCACAGACCACTGGTTTTGGCTTGCACCTCAGAAAAGTATATCCCAAACAGTAGAGGCCCCAAGACCGAGCCTTGGGGTATGCTGCTTGTTACTGGTCTACTACAAGAGGTGGCTTCCCCTGTTTTGACTTGGTTCTATCAGTGAGCCAGTTAGCTACCCATTTGGTACCATATGGAGCTATATGAAGCTGCCACAACCTGGTGACAGGTGTCTTATAATACAGTCTTAGCTTGAAGTGTTGGGAATTTAACTGGTTCTGTGTTTAAACCAGGGCATACAAAGTTCTATAGTTCAAAATCATTTTCATCTCTAATTCCCTTAATTTATTTAAAAAAATAAATAAATAAGTAACTTCCCTTGGGGAGAAAAAGTTGTGCCAATACAGTGAAAAAGAATCCAGAAACTAACCTCCAGTGTTTCTTTGCAAAATGATCTGCCACCTGACTTTTCATATTCCTATTCCTAATCTCACCCAAATGTTGCAAAATTCGAACTTTTTTAGAACATTTGGGTCATATTAGGAATAAGAATATGAAAAGAGATATGACTGGAGATGAAAATGATTTTGAATTATAGAACTTTATGCCATAGGGGTTTGAATCATGACGTTAATTTATGTTTTTGAATGCAAGTTATTTGATAATTTTATATTTGGAAATATATATCTGTATTAAATAGGTAGTTTATTAAATATTTAAGTAAATAATATTTTATTGTTTATGTCCAAAAGGGAAAACATTACCTAAGCAATAATGAAATCTGAAACAGACACTTTTTCTCATGTTACTCTGCCACACATCCAAACTGTCCCATTCTTACAATAATGCTAACAGTTATAAAATTCATTAAGTGATTAACTGGGTTATTTCTTGTATAAACACAAACAAGAAATGTCATGATGTCATATCTTGCGAAGGCGAATAGCCAAGGTACCAGATGTGGTAATAAAATAATGAAAACGTAAATACTTGTAGAGTGACCTGTGGATTTTGTTTTTTTGAAAAAAAAATTGAAGTCTGCTTGGGGTATAAAAATACCCCTGCAAACACTTCCAAGCAAAAATCCTAACCCTTTTGAACTTTGTTGCATACTTGGGAGCCATGCCTTTGCCCTCCCATTGTTCTCTTGTAAACTGATTTCCAGTCTCTTCACAATCTTTTCCATCCTCCTCTGATTCTTATAGTTATCATGCAACATTGTGTATGCCATACTAATTATCACTTTTTTAACATCAGTTTATGTTCTAGATTCAGTTAAAATCTCTTATCAGAGTAGGGTTTTCACTTAGGCTTCCCTTATCCATTTCTGTTTGCCTATACTGTGATATCAATCTCAGGTAGGCAAGGCAGTCTCTAGCCTGCAGTCCAAATATTTTCTTGGTCTCATCTCATTCTTTTACCTTTCGTGGTCTAGTTATTTGCTTTCAGTACCTTGGTTCCTTTGCCAGTTTTCTTCAGTAAATTCCAGTCCCCTCTTGGCCATTTTCTGTACCTCTACTTGCAGTCATCCCTTTTAGCAAAATCTCCTTTCTCCATTCTCATGTTGGCTTAGTTTTTAGAATACTTTCAGCAACTTTATGAATATGATATTCTGTATGGTGGTTATTTTCCTTAAGGATCTGCATCCAGACTTCCCTCTTCCACCCACTTTATCATTATCCCTTTCCACTTTGAATTATAACCTTCTGCTTGTTGAGCCTTAACTGTATAGCTCTAAAATATCCCTACAAACCAGGTAATCCTAAACCACCTCGTTCTGTTGGGAGGACAACTTATCATGCTTAAGTCTTGCACTCAGTCCCTCCCAAATTCTTGCAACAGTTAAATTATTGTCCATGACTTTTCCTTGGATTAATAAAAAAAAGCCTGACGTGTATATAAAAGTAAAGGGACTAAACATATTTTCACTGCTTGTTTCTTAATATCCTTATCCATAAACAAGAGCTTCCAATTTCTCAGTTTTTGTATTATTTTATAGTTTGTTCCCACATATCCTTAGCTTCCATAACAGAAGCATTTTTTAATCCCTATTCCTTAATACTACATCTTACATCCCCATACATAATGGGCATTACTGAACCATATCAAGAGTGGGTACATCATTTACTGAAAAGACCTGAAACTGTCTCAAAATGTTCCAGAACACTGAGATGTCCTTTTCTGTATTTATCAAGCACAACATAATATCTCCAAGTAATTACCATAGCAATTATATCCTTGAATTTCTGAGTCCCTTATTTTCTTTACTAGTGGTTCAAAGTATAAAGCAAACAGCAAAGGAGAAAGAGAACACCTGCACTTGTTTCTCTGTTTAAACACAATGCATCACTGAGAAGCTCTGGAACTTCAGTTCTTGGCTCTGATCCTTCATATATCCTCCTAATTAACCTTATTATTGCAACAGGGAATGCAAATGCTTCCATTGCCCTACTCATTGAATCCCAGCTGATCGGCTGAATGCTTTCTTTCTCTGCATCATGACCCAATAACAGCAGTATTTTCTTTCATTCTGCTTCCCTCTGGGTCATCAGTGTTCTGTTAATGTTGTCAAAGGTGTACTTTCTTTGGACATCAGCTGGGTATAACAGCCCTGTGTTTCTAATGCTTAGTCAAACACTCTACTTGTGCTTTGCTGATGAGGTCATAAGGCTGAAATATGCATATTCACAGCTAGTGGGGTTTGGCTTTATTGGCCTGAAATTGTCCATTAAAACGACGAAACAAGTCATGGGCATTCAGAATTGCCATTCAACTAAAACACCTGATGTTCATAAGGTTCATTTGCATATATCCCATGTGCCTCTGATACAAGAGGTTTGGGAGGTCACTCAGTGGAAGTTCTAGCTTTGCTGGAGTTTTCATTTTTGTTTTTACTGATTGGTTTTTAAGTCACCTTCTCACTCATTGTTTTAGTTTTTTTTTTTTTTAATCAGGATTCTGAACTTTCTGTTTCTTCTGATTACCAGGTTTTGCTCTTCTCTACCTATGAGGATTCTGATGCAGAGGACTCCATTCCCTCTGCTTCCCCTCCAGAAGATTTTTTTTTTGGTGAAACCTTGCACACTCTTAGGGAGCATTTCCGCTGGGAAAGCCAGGATTACTCTGACTCCAAAAAGAGTCTTAGGGAATTCTTACTCCTTCCTCAACACAGGCCTTTAGCTATCCCTCCTGTCCTGGACATTGTAGATGATGCCTTCTTGGAATCTAGCCTGGCCCCAGACACTTTACCTCTGGCTCCCAGGAAACCTGACAGGTATTACAGAGTACCTGACTCTCACAAGTTCCTTTTCAAGAATCCTACTGCGGACCCAGAGACCATTTCCCAGGGACATAAAGGCATTAAGGCTACTACTGCCAAAAACCCTACTCCCTCTGATAGAGATTCCAGGGCCTTGGACAGATGGGGTAAGAAGGTATACACTTCTGCTACTTTGGCCATTAGGGCCTTAAACTGCCAGTTTTATATGTTAAAGTATCAGCAACATATTATGAGACTACTAAAACAGAAAATTATGTTGATTCCTGACTGTGCTGAAAATAAAGAATTACAGGATTTTAATGCATTCTGCTGAACAAGTTGGTGAACATACTTTGCAATGTGGTTTTGACTCTTTAGAAGTATCTTGCAGGGCTGCTGTCACTGGGTCTGTTCTTAGAAGGCATGCTTGGCTTAAGGAGCAAAATTTGCCAGATCGTGAAAGCTAAATTACTGGATGCGTCCTTAAACCAAGATCGCCTGTTTGGCAACAAAGCAGAAGAAGTCCTTAAAAAGATGAAGGAAAAATCTAAATCTATGCAAACTGTTAAAGATTTCCTGCAAGTACAGCCTCCCAGATTCAGTAGGCATTGGCCTTCTAAGAATTGGCCCTTTCCTGCCTCTTCCAGGCCTTCTCAGTCCAAACCCAGGAACAGCAGACCACCTAGGCTACAGTCTCAATGTGCTCATAGCCTAAGCAGTGGGGGGCTTCCACTTCCAAAGCTAGAAGTAGTAAGACACCCCCGTATGGAAAATTGTCACAATGACTTAACCTTAAACCTTCCCAGCCCCGCTCAACTGCATGCTCCCTTAGGGGGAAAGATCGCACTGCATGCAAAAAACTGGGAACTCATTACTCAGGACAAATGGGTCTTAAATATAGTTTCCCAGGGATAGAGATTCCACTTGCACACCTTACCAACCCCAAACGGTTGGCCAGAACTACCTCCAAATCAGTGGGCAGAGGCTCAACACAGGTTCTCTCTCTCCTAAGTATCAGGGCTATTCAACCTGTGCCAGCAGAAGAAAGGGGACAAGGTTTTTACTCGGCACTTTTCCTGGTAGCCAGAAAAGACAGCTCCTGGCATCCTATCCTGGATCTCTCTATTCTAAACACTTTTTTGGTAATCCCAAAATTCAAAATGCTAACACTTCATCAGCTGCTTCCTATGCTAGGCAAAGATGCCTGGTTGGCAACCTTAGACTTAAAGGAAGCTTACCTGCACATTCCAATAAGGGAATCTTGCAGGAAATGCCTACGCTTCAGAGCAGGCTAATTGTCTGCACTTCCCTTTGGCTTATCTACCGCGCCCAGGGTATTCACAAAGTGCCTAGCTCCAGTCATTTCATTTTGCAGGCAAGGAAATATTCAAATATATCCATACCTGACTATTGTCTAATTCAGGCAGAAAGCCAGGACATGCTGCTAAATCATCTGGCATTTGCAAATAAACTTCTAACCTCACTGGGGTGCACCATAAACGAAAAGAAATCTCATCTAGTACCCTGCCAACAAATTGTATTCCTGGGAGCAAGCTTGAACACAACTTCCCAGATGGCTTACCTCACGCCAGAGAAACAAGTTTATTTGACAACCTACTTCAAACTACTGGCTAAAAAGACCCAGCTCTCTGTAAGGAAACTTCTGCAAGCCCTGGGGTTCATGGCCTCTTGCATTCTACTAATTCCATATGCAAGACTGCATATGAGGAAACTACAGTGGTATCTAAAAAGCCTATGGTGTCAACATTCTCAGGACCTGGACTCCATGATCCCTATCATTCCTTGCATAAAGACAGAGTTCCTTTGGTGGACAGAGGCCTGATACCACAACAAGGGACTGCCATTCATTTTACCCCCTGCCACCCAAACCCTAACAACAGATGCATCAGACTATGCATGGGGGGCTCACTTGGCAGGGCAGTGCATTCAGGGAAAATGGGACCTGAGTCAGATGCACCTGCATATCAATCAAAAAGAAATGTTGGCTGTACAGAATTCACTGACAGCCTTCAAGGACCTCATTCTTCCAGGACAATTATTGGTAAAGACAGACAACACCACTGTTATGTGGTACATAAGCGGGGGGGGGGGGACCCACTCTTATCCTCTCTGCAGACTAGCCATGGCTCTGTGGAACACATCCTTGAGCTACCAAGTGCACCTACAAGCTCAATTCCTGCCAGACAATCTAAATTCACTGGCAGACCGAAGCAGAAATCACATGGACCCACACAAGTGGAAACTGGAACCAAAGATATTCAACATTTTGAGAAACAAATGGGGAAACCCAGAGATTGACCTATTTGTCTCCCCTCAGAACTACCAATTGGACAAATTCTGCACAAGGACCTTCCATAGCCAAGCTTGGAAAGTGGATGCCCTGTCCTTCACCTGGGAAAGCCTCTCAGTTTATGCCCCCCCCTCCCGTGCCTCTCCTCTTGAAAGTTCTGCTAAAGATCAAACAAGACAAACCAAGGACAATACTGATTGCACCAGACTGGCCATGCCAACACTGGTACCCCCTCTTGCGCAGTATGTCACTGCTGGATCCATGGCACCTGCCTCAATCCCCTTCCCTGCTGTCCCAGCAGGAGGGCCAGATTCTGCACCTCCAGCTTCAAGCCCTGAACCTCTCAGCCTGGCTAATTCCCTGAGCTGTCCAATAGCATCACCCAGTAAGCAGGTGCTAGATGTCATTCTGGAAGCCAGGAGGCCTATTACTAGAAAATCCTATGCTGAGAAGTGGAAAAGATAATGTTCCTGGAGCCAGACTCAAGGGTTGGGCACAAGAGTGCCCAACTTACCGCATATTCTTCAGTACTTAACAGAGAGGCTCCACAAGGGCCTTTCCTTCTCATCAATTAAAATTCATGCCTCAGCCATTTCAGCGCATTATAATACTGAGCCACCACTCTTCTCTCACCCCCTGCTGAAACAATTCCTCAGAAGGGCCAAAAATTTAAGACCACCCAGGAGAGCCCCTACTCCAGCCTGGGACCTTAACTTTGTATTGGAAAAGCTCACTCTTCCTCCTTTTGAGCCAGCTGCAACTGCAGAGTTGAAATTCCTTTCTTGGAAAACTGCTTTCCTTCTAGCCATCACTTCAGCAAGAAGAGTATCTGAACTTCAGGCCCTCATGGCAGTGGAGCCCTTCATCATCTTCCATGCTGACAAGGTGTCCCTCAGGACCAATCCCTCCTTTATGTCCAATGTGGTATCCAGTGTGGCCCTTAATCAGTCCATTCATTTACCTACCTTCTTTCCTAATCCACAGAACAAAGGAGAACGAATACTGCCCTCTTTGGACGTAAACAGACAACTAAGATTTTATTTGGACAGGACTAAGCCTCTCAGAAAAACTGAACAGCTGCTAGTTGCCTTTGCTGCAGGGGCAGAGGGGAAGGCCATTTCAAAGCAAACCATTTCTAAGTGGATAGGCCATTGCATTCTTTTCTGCTATAAGCAACATGGAAAACCTACCCCTCAGGGGATAAGATCACATTCCACCGGGCTGCATCTACCTCTACAGCCTTTCTCAGAGGTGTCCCTACCAGGGACATCCTAGAAGCTGCTACTTGGAGCTCTGTACATTCCTTCACCAAGCATTACCACTAGCCTATGTTTTCCAAATCCAGAGTTGGTTTTGCCACTGGAGCCATGCAGGGCTTAGTAGCTGGTCCTAATGCCTCCCTGCCTTAGCTTTGGGAATCTGCCCAAATGTAATGACTGCAACAGTGAAACACGAAGTGTCATGTTTAATCATAGCCTCACGTCAGGCTTCGTGCCCACTGAGTGGCGCACAGCTACAGTTATCCCGTTCCACAAGGGAGGATCCACCTTGGATCCCGGGAACTACCATCCCATCAGTCTGACAAGCCTGATTTGCAAGGGCATGGAACGCATTATCATGGAACTTATAAACAAAGACATTGGCAACCTTCAAAAACTGGACCCCACCCAGTTTGGGTTTGTGAAGGGTCGATCTTGTCTCCTGAATCTGATTGACTTCTTTGAATCAGTCTCCAGAGCTGTGGACGAGGGTAAGGCAGTCCACACAGCCTATTTGAACCTCGACAAGGCCTTTGACACCATCCCCCACTCTGGAATCATAGATAAACTTACTAAGCTGGGCATAAATCCCTACATCACTCGATGGGTTGCTATCTGGCTTACTGACAGAACCCAGACAGTAAAAGTAGCCGACTCCAAATCCAGGTCCAGACAAGTGACAAGTGGAGTACCTCAGGGTTCAGTCCTGGGACCACTCTTGTTTGGCATCTACTTCTCTGAAGTACAGGCCAACACTAAGGGACTCTGGCTAAGAAAGTTTGCAGATGACTGCAACCTGGGAGCCATTATTGAATCCCCAAATGATGTGGATATTCTACAAAAGGGCCTTACAGAAACAGATGCCTGGTGCCAGAGCCATGGGCTCAAGCTTAATGCCAAGAAATGTATAGTTATCCCCTTTGGAAAAACATGTACCCATGAATTACCACATAGGTGACAGGACACTAAACATCGAAAGTGTGATGAGAGACTTAGGGACACAGGTGGACAGTGGTCTCACTTTCGATAACCACATTGCCACAACAGTCAGGAAATCCTTCTGTGTGGCACACCTCATCACTAAGGGCTTTTCATCCAGAAAAAAGGAGGTCATTGTCCCACTGTACTCATCCCTCATTAGACCCATTATAGAGTATAATGCCCCATTTGGTATGTACCTCACAAGACATCTGCAACAGCTGGAAAGGCCACAGAAATACCTCACTAAAAGAATCACAGTCCTAAAGCAGATGCCATATACTGACCATCTAAAAAAACTCCAGCTATACTCTGTGGCATATCGTCTACTCAGAGGCGATCTCTGCTTAACATACAAGGCCATGTCAAACCCCGAGCTGTTGGACATGCTCCACTTAAAGAAATCCCAATCCCTCAGAGCCACACGCTCCAGGAATCTAAACCGTGTCATCACAATGAACAAAACATGCTGGAGGGATAGGTTCCTGACCCAGAGACTCCCCATACTCTGGACTAGACTGCCCATACATATCAAGCAGAGCGCCTCATTGGCCCTCTTCAAAAGGAACCTTGATGATTGGATGGGAGATAAGAAATTCACCCCGGGAATCATGTCAGTCACCCTGCTAGATAGGGGCCTGGAGAAGTAAATATTGTGGGAAGAAATATCCAGGGAATTGTTATGGCTAGGCTTGCATAGGCCCTAGGGCCGATAGACTAGTACCAGCC
Organism: Protopterus annectens; assembly: GCF_019279795.1. Classification (NCBI taxonomy): domain Eukaryota; kingdom Metazoa; phylum Chordata; order Ceratodontiformes; family Protopteridae; genus Protopterus; species Protopterus annectens. The sequence goes on along the minus strand of NC_056742.1, from coordinate 263,518,551 downwards.
TATGAACATAGTACAGTTGTGTACACTTAGCATAAATGTCGATGTTCGAGTGTATTCACTGTTGCTGTCCTGGTTACCCTCCCTCCAGCCCCCTGACTTCTCTTGGCTATACCTTTCTTCTTGTTTAGTGTAGTTCAGCTTTCTGGTGTATTTGCTTTTTTGCTTCCCATTATGGGGGCAGCTGTCATCTGGGGCAAGAAAAACTGATGTAATGGCATCGGCTGCATGCTTTATACCCCTGACTACCTGACGTAATGGAAGAAGAGACTGCATCCGACGCAGGTCCCAAGACTTTGATATTCAGGCCAGCTGAGGGCTACCTGCAGGCAAATAACCCAAATGTAATAGCTTCAACAGTACCCCACCAGCCTAAAACCCACTTCCCCCGGAGTCCTTTGAAAGTCTCTTTATCTACTACTTCTAGTATGTCGAGGGATCAGTTGCTAGTGTCCTCTCCAGCTCAACTGGTGAACCTGGGAATATTGAGGCAATGTTACAATTGCCTCATGTACACAGACAATCCTCTCCTCCTCCCACAAAACACAAATACATGCGAGACATGTAACTATACGGCCAAACTGGAGGCTGAGCTCTCTCAACATAGGACTGGCAAGACCAGACAGGAGGAGAAGGTAACCACACACAATACATACCCAGTCACACATGGTACCATCACAACTTCAAATCATACACATACTCACACAAAGACATACTCGGAGGCTCTGATCAAAAATTTACCAAAACAGCAGAGGCCACCAAAGCAGACACCCAAACAACTACCACCTCACGACCCAACACATGCAACACATAGACCACACAGTCAGAGTGTCAAACAGTCACAGCCCTTAAGGCCAAACAAAATGCCAGACACACTTGTCATTGGTGATTCCATAGTCAGACACACTGACGTCCCGCTCACCAGACTGAGTAAGGAGAAGGTCACAGTAAGCTGCCTGTCGGGCGCTAGAATCCACCACATAATGCAAGCACTCAGGTCTCTCAACAGCAGGTACAAGCGACTCAGTCATTGTCCACGCTGGTGTCAACGACCTGAGACGCACCTCCTTGGACTACATGAAAGGGACATCGAGGAGCTCTCTGATTATGTAGCCCAGGCAGGTATGACCCTGACCTTGAGCAGTATCCTACCTTCACCTAGAATGATGCCACAATACAGTGATAAGATGATCAGCTTTAATAATTGGCTTAAATTCTGGTGTCATTCAAAGGGGATCCAATGTCTGTCTGCCTGGGATGACATGCTGGACAAGCCACGCTGCTTCACAAGGGACGGCTTGCACCTGTCACCCCTGGGCTTCTGGATATTGGCAAAGGCTCTTGCCACCCCCATAGTGCCTTTTTTAGGCAAGGCTCAAATTCTAAACCTACCACCCTAGAACACCAAAAGGAAAAAACTAAGGGTAATGCTGCTCAATGCCAGAAGTCTCACTCTCAAGATGCACGCACTCGAGGCCTTTCTCAATATGGAGAACATCGATGTCTGTGCTGTGACAGAAACCTGGTTCAAGGCTCCTGAGAGCACCCCAGCACTAACAGGTTTCACCTCATATCATGCGTTCCGGCCCCAAAATCCGGACAACACCAAGAAAGGAGGGGTGTCCATATTCATAAAGGACACCCACACCTCAAGGTTGGTGGCAACGCACGATGCATCGGAGACCATCCAGGTGCAATTAACCATAGGCAAGACTGCTCTGCAATTTGTAGCATGTTACAGGCCACCCTCTAAAACTCAGGAACCTCACATGGCCTTCCTGAAAACATTGGAGGGGATAAATGTATCTCCAAACACCATCATACTAGGTGACTTCAACTACCCTAATATAGACTGGGAACACTACTCAAGCCCGAACACTCTAACCCAAAGATTCCTGGAGTTCATAAACTCAAATGCCATGGAACAACTAGTCACCATCCCCACAAGAGGAGAAAACATACTTGATCTCATCATCACGAACATGGGATCAAAATGTTCAACACCGAAGTATACCCCTCACTGGTGAGATCAGATCATAAACTAATCTCGCTGGAGGTCCTCATCCCGCCCCACCTGAAACAAAAAGACCACAGTGAAAAACTTCTCAAAAGCCGATTTCACACTTCTAAAACTAGTGTGGTCTCCTTTAAGGCCCCTGAGCCAGTGGTAAACATTACTCAAACCGCTGAATCACTTACAAATGCCTTCTACCAGCGCCTACAGGACTGCATGGATCAGGCAATCCCAAACAAAACTAAGACTCTCTGTACCAAAGGCAAGCGTCCAGTCTGGTGGACCCCAGCCATAAACAAGCTCTACAACAAAAGGAGGAAGCTACTACAAGATAGAGCAAAATCCTTGAAAGGTAAGACACCTTTGATCATTATAAGTAAAAACTAAGAGCTCTCATAAAATCATCCAAGGCAAATTTTGAGAGAAAAATCGCCAAGGACTCTAAAGACAATCATAAGGCCTTCTTTAGCTATGTTAGAAACCTAGGAGGAAACTCCCAGATATGCTCAGAATTAGTTCAAAATTATGTGAAAATTACTGAACCTACACACATTGCTAACATACTGGCTGACAGGTTCAGTGCAAACCTCTCCCCAAAAGGAGAGATATCTATTCCAGAGGATTGTAGCCCCCCCAAACCACTCCAACGCCCAGGTGAGAACTGCCCTCACTAAGGCAAAAAACACAGCATCCATGGGACCGGATGGTGTCCCCGGCTGTGTGCTTCATGAACTCAACGAGGAATTAAACCCACAGTTAGGACAGCTGTTTAATCTTAGCCTCACCTCAGGATACGTACCCAAGGAGTGGCGCGCGGCGACTGTGGTCCCACTTCATAAGGGCGGTGCCTCCACAGACCCTGGAAATTACCGCCCCATTAGCTTGACAAGCCTTATCTGCAAAGCCATGGAGAGGATCATAATGGAACTCATAAATAAAGACATAGGGAACTTGCAGACTTTGGATCCAACCCAGTTTGGCTTTGTCAAAGCCAGATCCTGCCTCTTAAACTTGGTTGACTTTTTGACGACACTCACCAATGCCATTGATGAGGGAAAGGCAGTCCATACAGCCTACCTCGACCTGGCAAAGGCCTTGACACAATACCCCACTCAGGTATCATCGAAAAACTCATCAGCTTGAATGTAAACCCATACATCACAAGATGGGTTGCAAACTGGCTAAGTGACAGAACCCACAGGGTAAGAGTTGCTGGAGCCATGTCAGACTCAAAGCCTGTCACAAGTGGTGTCCCACAGGGCTCAGTCCTGGGTCCACTCTTGTTCGGCATCTACTTTTCTGAAGTACAAGCAAACACAGGAGGGTTATGGCTGACAAAGTTTGCAGATGACTGCAAACTGGGCCATAGTCGAAAACACATCTGACACAGATATCCTCCAGAAGGGCCTCACAGAAATGGATAACTGGTGCCAGAGCCATGGCCTGAAGTTAAACACCAAAAAATGCATAGTCATACCCTTCGGGAAAAACAAGGTTACCCCTAGCTACCATATAGGTGGCAATCCACTGAGCACAGAAAAGTCATCAGGGATCTGGGGACCCAAGTTGACAGTAGCCTTCGTTTGACACTCATGTTGCTAAAGTAGTTAGGAAAACCTTCTATATCGCCCACCTGATCATGAAGGGATTCACATCTAGATCAAGGGAGGTCATCGTCCCCTGTACTCATCACTCATTAGACCTATGATTGAGTACAATGCCCCATTCGGAATGTATCTGACCAGACACCTGCTGCAGCTTGAAAGGCCCCAAAAGTTCCTCACCAAAAGGATAAAGGGTCTCAAAATATGTCTTATGCTGCCCGACTGAAAGAACTCCAGCTCTATTCAGTCTCATACCGCTTGCTCAGAGGTGACCTGTGCCTGACATATAAGGCCATGTCAAACCCAGATTTGATGAATATGCTTAACCTCAAAAAATCTAGATCCCTCAGAACCACAAGGGCGGGAGACTTAAACCTTGACACGGTTATAAATAGAACGTGCTGGAGGGACAGATTCATCACCCAGAGACTCCCTATGCTGTGGAACAAAATCCCGGTACATGTGAGGCAGAGCACCTCGCTGGCCTTGTTCAAGAGGAATCTTGACCAATGGATGGGAGATCGCAGATATACCCCAGGGATTACTTCAGTGTCACTGCTTGACAGAGGCACAGAAAAATGATAGGCATAGTTTTTATTCAAACTAAAGGGGTGGCGAAAGCCACATAACTATGGGCTAGGCTTATAAATGCCCTTGGGCAGATAGCCTAGTATGAACCTATGAACCTATGAACAGTGAATACACTCGAACATCTACATTTATGGTAAGTGTACACAACTGTACTTTTTGGAATCTACAGTATGCCGGATGCCTTCTACTATGACACAGTAAGAGGCCAGTATGACATCTGATTTATTCACACCCAAAACGACTGAAGCAACTAATGATGGGGAGCAGGGGGAACCACATTTAGTCATTTCTGAAGGAACAAAAGGCACACAGCAAGTCCTCGTTAGAGAGGATATTCCAGGGACATGTATGGATGTATAGCAGGGGTTGGAACTTCCATGTTTAGTTAAGGCAGACATTGCACCAAGAAAAGAGAAACAAAAAGACAAAATGTTTTCTCAGACATCCAAGGAAAAGGAGTGGATGGATTTTTCATGGGGCCTTTGTAAGGCCATGATGGCACTTAGGCCACCATCCTTTGCAGGACATATTCCTACTTATGTTTCTTGTACCATCCCTTAAAGGAGAGACTTAAATTCTTCTTCTTCTGAGAAAGAAAAAGCTGAATTCAACTCGGAGCACTTCTTGGCCTTCTCCCAGTCCATTTGCCATGGCAAGAGGCTTCTGATGATGAAGACTCCCTATCTCCTGACTCCCCTGTTGAAGAAGCTTAATTTGGGGAAAATATCGTTAATACGATGAAGTGTTTTGAATGGGAATCAAAGCAGATTTCTGTGGTGCAGTGAATAACCTCTTGAAAGTAGATATTCCTGCTTCTGAACTTGCTGTTATGGGGGCTTTTCTTGATGCCTTCCACAGCATCTGACTCGCAGCCACCAGCCCCTAAAAGGCCTTTTGAAGTTTATAAAGTACCTGAAAATTTGAAATTTCTTTACAAAAACACTGTAGCACTTCATTTTGTGTTTTTCATTTCTAAAAACCTCTAATTTACTTCCTGCTGCCTATCCTGCTCCTTCAGATAAAGACAGCAGAGCAATGGACAGTTTGTGGAAAAATTTTATACTTCTTCCACTCTTACTTTAAGAGGTCTGAATGATCAGACCCTAATGTCTAAATACTTGGTGTGTATTCTGGAGAATAAATAAAACATTCTCCCTATAAGAAACAAGTAGTAAACATGCCATATCTGTGGTGGCTCAGTCCTCCCAAGTTGCTAGTCACAGGATAAAATGCAGCTATGATGCAGTCTAAACTTTCTCCAGGGCAGCCGCTACATGTTCTGTTATCTGGAGATGTGCATGGTTATGCTGTCACCCCCCCACTTAGAGAATATTAAGGCACAGCTTCTAGACATTCCTTTAAACAACGATCTTTTGTTTGGTCTGGATGCTGCTAGTCTGTTCAAAGGTTTACAAGAACTAGCTAAAGTAATGAAAAACTGCAAACATCTTTAATGCATCTGTACCCAGATCCCAATGAAACTACTCTGCAAAGACAAGTTAATTTGCTTGCAGAGAGTCTTGACCTTCTCATAAGGCCTAGGAAAATATTTCAAAAAAACAGACAGGGATTGTAGATTTGGGAGGCCTCCCTACCCAGGCGAGTCTGCCTGACTACCCTCTGTCTCATCTGCCTCCCACACCTTGCTCCATCCTTCCCCTTATCCAAAAGGCTCACCTCTTCTGTCTCGTCATTACAGACAAATGGATTCTCTCCTTTATTCAGAATGGGTGCAGTATGACTTGGAAGGAAGTTCCTCTATTCAGTGGAATCCCCTCTCCTCGCAGTCGGTTAGTTGCTCCCACTTGTCATGCTAACCTTACTTGAACAAGGCACAACAGAACTGGTTCCTCCACAGTACATGGGGGAAAGGGTTCTATTCCAGACTGTTCCTCCTCCTAAGAAAAGGGGGAGACTGGAGACCTATACTGGATCTCTCCACTCTACACTTTTCTCCTTCTTTCTCAGTATTTTGTCTCTACAAACTCTTCTATCATTATTTCTTCTGCAAGCTTTCCTAGTGTCTGGATCTAAATGATGCCTACCTCCACATTCTTGTCCCCCCTTCCTACAGGCAATTTCTGAGGTTTTCAACTTGCTCCTCTTACTTTCATTCTCTCCTTTGCCTTCTGGACTTTCTACAGCCCCCAGAGGTTTCACAAAGTGCATCTCCCCAGTCATAGCTTACTGCAGGACTCAGGGAATCCAGATATTCCTTTATTTGGATGACCTATTTATACAGACATCTTCTCAGCAGACACTCTTGACCCATCTTGTTCCTATTTCAGGGTTTGGAGTTCATAATCAACTTAAAGAAGTCTCACAATGGAACTGACCCAAGACCTTGTTTTCTTATGATGCAGATTAGACATCAAGCTTTTGCAGGCATGTATACTGCCATTCAAGTGCAGTCCCTCACCAGTTAATTTCATTCTCGTCTTCCTCTTCAGGCTTGTATTGCAAGAGAGATTTTAAGAGCACTAGGGTTCATGGCTGCAACCATTCCTGTGGGCCTCTATGTACTGGTACCAGAAGTCCACTAGGTCTCAACCTTCCCATCGACACCCAGATTCCTCTTCTGCCTGGCCTAAAAAAAAGGACATCCTTTGGATGGGGTATCACAGACAGAGCTCTACCCAGGTCTGCCTTTCAAAATGCAGACACTGCAACATGAGTGCTGCACACAGATGCATTAGATAATGCATGGGGAGCTTGGTCAGGAAACCTGAGAGTTCAGAGATAACCAAAAAATTTAAGATCAGAACGCATCGAACTGAAGAATATGTGGGCACTAATACAAGCCCTGCAGATGATCTCCCATTCCTGAGATACCAGGTCCCTTAAGAGTGCTCACAGACAACACTACTGTCATGTCATATATAGATAGGGAGATGGGGGGAACCAGATCCTGTCAACCACACAGACTGGCTATTTTGGCATGGAAGCAGGCCAGAAAAGCAAAGCTCTCTCTCCAAGCAATTTACATTCCCTCACAGGACAATGTCCTGGCAGACTTTCTAAGCAGATGAAGGCGAAGAGCCTCCTGAACAGGGAGATGATCCTAGACTTAGTCAACAAATGGTGTGTCCCACAGATCTATTTACCACCATTGACAGCAAATACTTTCCTCACTTATGAGCTAGGACATACTGTTCCCAACCTTGAAAAACAGTTGCAGTGTCCTTTCCTTGGAGAGGGAGGTTCTTATATGCTTCACTCACTCTATTCTTCCCATGGCCTTAATAAAGATCCAGAGTGACAATGCAAAGATCTTACTGGTGATTCCCTTTTGGTAAGGGCAGCATTATTTTCTCATCTCTACCACTGCACCAAGGGCCATCATCAGGTGTTGCCCTCCACAATGGAAGTGCCCATGACTTGTTTCGTCATTTTAATGGACAATTTCAGGCCAATAAAGCCAAACCCCACTAGCTGTGCATATGCATATTTCAGCCTTGTTATGACCTCATCAGCACATCACAAGCAGAGTGTTTGACTAAGCATAAGAAATTCGGGGCTGTTATACCCAGCTGATGTCCATTATCATTAGGGTGACTGCAAATATCCCAAATAACAAACTAAAACAACGAGTGAGAAGGTCACACAGAAAAAACAATTAATGATAATGGACATCAGCTGGGTATAACAGCCCTGTGTTTCTTATGCTTAGTCAAACACTCTGCTTGTGCTGTGCTGTTGAGGTCATAACAAGGCCGAAATATGCATATCCACTGCTAGTGGGGGTTGGCTTTATTGGCCTGAAATTGTCCATTAAAATGACAAAACAAGTCATGGGCATTCAGAAACGCCAATTAGCTGTAGCCGCATCTGTAGCATTTTACAAGGAGACTGGCTTGAATTGTCTTAGAAGCAGCTATTTGATCCAACCATTGAAGAAGGGGATGCTTTTTCTAAATCCAGAGCAGCCTTCACCGGGTCAGTCCTCTTTGCATTGCTGGACTGTTCTCCTCCAACAACCCTTCACAAGTTTTGGGAATCTAATAGTGCAATAGTGAGCTATGGAAGGGCATAGTGCAGTTGTGTAAGAACTTATCCCATAACAGTAGATGTCCTACTGATCATTGTTTTAAAGAATTCTTTTCCACCCACTTGCCATTCACTTCAGTTTCCTTCCTTTTCCTTGTGAAATGAGGTGGACCACTGTCTGATTCTCCCCCATACCTCTCAATCACTTAGATCAAGAAATCTGGACAAAGCCATAAATAATGGGGTGGGGGGCAAAAATAGGGACACTTTTTAAATATTGATCTTACAAACTTAGAAAGTTGATAGAATAACAGGTTTTGCATTTGCACTAGCATAAAATCTTTAAAGGGTATGAAGTCTGAAACTCAAATGTTAGTCATTATTTTCTTATTTCAGTCCTCAATGATTTTCCAACAATTTTTCAGAAAACCACAAGTTTATGAGAAAACAGACCAAACGTATGGGACAGAAATCTGGACATTCTGCAAAAATCTGTACAGTTGAGAAATATGCTCTCCCCTCTTTATTGACCATTTTATTTTGTTACTCGGGCTTCTACAGGCTTACTGGCTTGGAGATGCTCTGTGGATTTATGCTCATACATCCACTTGTGTACCTTATGCCACGCAGGCCTGGGTCATTCATCAATGTATGGCTCTATGGAATATTTGGCTTTGGTACCCCGGCTAGACATCCAGGTTATTGGGCAAGATTACACAATAGTTTGGAATACTGCAACAGTGATCAGTAGGACCTCTACTGTTATGGTAAGTTCTTACAACTGTACTTTTTCTAACAATTTCATCATTGTGGTTACTCCTACTAAATTAAGGTGGCATTTGGTAAATCATGTTCTGTCCATTTCGACTTCACTAAACTTATAATTGTCTGGTTGCATGACTGTTCCAGATATACAATTTAAATAATTGTATAACTGTTAGTCATGGTTTGAAGTCTATCAGTTTGAAATTTCAATATTCTTACCTTATGGGCCTGGGTCATGACCAAAAAGGGTCTTATGACCAGCTCACCCACCCAGCTAACAAATAAAATAAGAAAAGAAGAAGTGGAAGAAGTTCATGGAAAAATGCCTGCTTGTGGAGAGGTAGAGGCACTTTGGGTTAAATTTAGTTATATCTGCCACTATAACCTGCGGGAGCACAGTCTCTCTCACTGCACCTAAACTGGAAGTGCACACAACACTTGCACAAACAAATGCATTCAACTGTATCTATGGCTTTTCAATTTACCTCTGAGTTTCCTTTAGTAGGCATTTCATCTTCAGTACAGAACACATTCTTTTTGCTGAATATAAAAAAAAAGCTATGAAGGGAAATGCTATATGCAGTTTAATACTGACAAATTTAAGTAATCTTTTAGAAAATCAGCAAATCAGTATTTATGAAGTTGGCAAAACAAGCTGCAAGGTAAGAACTGTTATACTGTGAACGACTGCTGACTTACCTTGTTGCTACCACCCCACTCACATGAATGAGCTATGCAGTGTACTCTCCAATTGGAACAAGCATTAGCTACAACACAGGGGTCAAGACTGATACTTAACACAGATAGAGAGACAATCAACTAGGTAAGAATATAAAAGGGAAAAGCTGTGGCAGCAAATGGTATGAACTCGGAAGGTCTGACACATTTAGAAGGCTACTGCAGAGGTTTACTAGGTCCACTGTAGCACTCTGTTAAATGAAAGCACTCAAACATTGGCAATTTCAAAGTAATGGCGGTCTGGCTGCTTCAGTCTCATAATGATAATAGACGTAGTGAAAACTGAAGCACTACTTAGTGGGAAGGCCTTTTAATTTCTTCTTTTCAGCTTTACTCTCCAAACTGATATGCCCCAAATGAGAAACACCAGATATCTGAGCACTTGCCACAACAGCTGATAATTAACTTCATCTTCTGAGATCAGTAGGGAACATGAGTACTTTCTTACAATGACGTATCAGTGGCTATCTCATTTTGTTCTCATTCCTTTGCTTGCTATAAACCTTCAGTGTTCCTGGTTTGATGGCTGCATTAAAAGCTGTTAGGGCTTGGTGGATGAGTAATGTCATTTTGAGGTCGACCTGATGTTTCTGTTGAGATGATGCACAACGGTCCTAGATATTCTAACAAAATAATCACTGTCATGGTTTGACTTTGTTTTAGGAAGGAAGGTTAACCCTTGTTGATTGAAATCTGGATGAACCACCATTGTAATTCCTTTAGTAAAGTTAGCATCAGTGGAAGTGAGTGGGGACTGAGCACTGTAACTCCATAAACCATGCAGATGCCAGTACAACTTCCTCATGTGACCTCTGGTTCATGAGGATGAATGAGAACACATTCCCCATAACTTCTTGGATGATGCTTGTTAGTTGGCTTTGCTAAGACATAAATAATTCCATCATCAACGGTGTTCTCCTCTGTGAAAGAAAAGAAGATTTGTGACTTTCTAAGACTCAAGGGTATCTCTATAAGAGAATGAAGCAAGTCAAAAATCATGTTAAGCTGGAGAAATTTCAAAGCTATGAATGTATTTTATAGTTTACGGTAGGGTTTGTTACATTGTCTGCAAAGATTAAGCCTGTGTCAGAAGATCATCCAGGAAAGGGTGAATATGCAATCCAGTTGTTTGCTCACCTGAAGTTTCAGGGAGTGCATATTCACCCTTCTCCTGATGCACCTTAAGTGCATTAAAAGGGACAAGTGGTACAGTTGTAAACTGGTAGGAGCAGTTTCCTACTCAAAGCCTTAGGTCCTGTCTGTGGACCTTGTGGACAGCATTATGGAGATACGCATTTGACATTCAAAGTTACAAGCCAAATATTCTACATAAGAGGAGGAAGCACATCTTGTACTTTTCTGTCTTTACGTACATGTCTACAGAGTGCAGTAACAAACACGCTTTAATATACAATTTCACCTCATCTGCTGTCCTGAACCAAATTTTACATATTCTCCTTTAAAGAAGTATCTTCTATACCTTGAGGTTGTTCCTTCATTTAACAAATGACCCCTTATTGTATACCACCATATGGACAGAAAATGGCCCTGATGGCTAAAGAAAAAGATGGATTTATGTTTCTGTCGGTCTTTGCTTACTGGAAAAATCCAACTGGGAAAGCCCCTTTTTATAAGAGGTGAGGGGAGAAAATCTCCAAGTTGCATGTATTTTCCCAGGCTATTAGCATGAGCTAACATATAAAAATGTACTATGCCATACTGAGGTGTATTTAATTTAACAGGTGATAACCACATTAAAAGTGTTATGTGTCGTATTTATAGCATACTCAAATGACATGTCTGCATAGTCCAGTCACCATTATTTTATAGTTTATGTATAAAGTCACAGTAAAATTTTAGTATTCAGACAGCAGGAGAGATACATGTGTATTTTATCTAGTTATTCACTTGGGACCTGTAAACAAGAGAAAAGGTGTGAGGATTTTGAGCTCCTTGATTTGCCTTTGTAAGGATGGGACTTAGTAATGGTGTTGGTACAAGACCAGAACTGATTTACTGATAGGTATAATTTCTTTAGCATTTTAAAATAAAGGTGGGATAAGATCAGAATAATGAGGCGGCTTAGTAATGGGGTCCTACAAATGTTAGGAGCATTTTGTTGATAGGTATATTTTCAGTGAAATTTTAAATTATAGATATGAGGCATTCTCTTGTCATACCTTTCCATAGATCTGCTCTGTCTCACTGGTAGAGTACTTGTGGGAGCTGATTTGTTTGACCACTTGGGAACAAAGCCTTTAAAAGCTGCCCTTTATATAGTAATGTGCCTTACTTCTGAACTCAGTAAAGTCTATTGGTCATCTTTAAGGTAGGTCGCTGAGGCTTTGCTTCCAAAAAAGCTCTTAGATGATTAGTTGGAAGGAAACTATAACAGGAAGGACTGATAGTATTTTGGACTCAGATAAGCTCATCAGTTTAGCATCTGCCTCTGGTATGGATACAAGTTGTGTAGGCTATTTAAAATATTCTTTCCTGAGATTTAAAGTATAAGAAAATCTTTTAGGAGGGACCCAGAGGAAAAAATGTTCCTTTATCTTCAGGTGTGTATCAAGGACAAGAAGCAGTCTAGTTTATCTGAAAAACCTAAGCCCTCATTATTTGCATCTGCAAAAAAGAGGAGGTGGAGGTTGGTGGTGGTGATAAAGCCAGAGAAGCTGCTGTGCAAGATTGAAGTATCGGTGCTCAAACCTAGTTTAATTAAATGCAGGGTCCTCTGCCAGCATCTGTGGGACTGATATCTGCTTATTATAAGCCAAAGGGAACAAGCATATACTTATCAATTTATGCAACACCTAAGTATAAGCTAAAGTTTTTTGGGGGGTGGGCGGTCTGTCCCACTGCTGTCTAGTCCTGAGCTATGTGTACTCTGTGTTTTCTGTGCCCATCAGTAGATTGTTTATCATCTATTCAGACTCAACTCACCTTTAAAAGTTGCCATATCTATGTTACATGCAGGGAACTGAATGTTTCAACTTTGAAACTTTGCTTTGTTTATAGGGATGACAGGCTAGAATGTGTGCTCAAGGTGTATGATGTTTAGGGTAATCCTTCATTATAGCCACACATTTTAAGGACCAGATGCCTCTTCACTGAGTCCTTTAGTATATTAACTGGGTTATAAGTTGATAGGTCAATACTAGGCTCTCATTCTGCAGACTATTACAAGCCTAGCCAGTAACCAGAGATCAGAATCGAACCTTGTACTTTGTATTGGTGAGGTAAAGACCTTAACCGTTATGCCAACCCCTCCCCTAACACCTTGTTCTATATTGGAATCTGGTTGCTGCTGTTTATATCTTGGTCTCGTTTTATCTGGACTTTTGTAATACGCTGTATTGGGAATCTTGTATTTAAAAATTGTTTACCTGCAGTCAGCAAACAGCTCTGCTGCATGTCTACTAACTGGTACTCAGTGTTACTGTCACATTATGCTAATTCTATGGAATGTTTTCTAGTTTATTGCTCAGATATTTATAAGGGTCTAGTCCTTGTAGTCCTTGTTTAATTGGCCATGCATAACATAGGCTCAGACATAAAAGGCACACACTTTGCCATGTAATAGTCTTCATCCTTCGGATGAGAAGTTAAACTGAGGCCCCCATTGTTTGAGCTGGTGATAGCTCAGATGGATATAAAAGGTCCCATGACACCTATCAAAAAGAGCAGGAGAAGTCCATAGATGCACTGGCCAGATTTCCCCTTGTAGTATGAATACCACATAGTTTCCCCTGAAAAGAGGCCATTAGCCTAGTGGGATTAACCCGGTCAACAAAGAAGAAGTAAATAAACAATATGATGCTAATGATGTCTGTTTCTGAATAGTGTGTGTGTGTGTGTGTGTGTGTGTGTGTGTGTGTGTGTGTGTGTGTGTGTGTGTGTGTGTGTGTGTGCGTGTGTGTGCGTGTGTGTGTGTGTGTGTGTGTGTGTGTGTGTGTGTGTGTGTGTGTGTCTAGGAGTGTGATGCTTAAAGAATTTGGTCTTGGCAGTACAAGTTAAGCCCTGCGACAAGCAGTCAAGTTGTTAATTTTGTATGCAATGAATTCATGTGTCAGACCTGTGCACTAGAGTAATATTATTTACCTCTGGCACCATAACTGAAAATATTATTCTAGAGGTGAACTGTAATTTCCAGAAATAAGAAATTCTACCAGCTTCTTTCTTGTTCCAGTCTGTCTCTGAAAGGAACCGCTGGATGAGGAGAGCTCCTCAAAATGCAGAGGAGGGATGCGTTACAGAGCCACAGATACGCATTTGACAGGCGTCTTCAAATTGTGGAACTGTGAAAAAAATACTCCTGTTCCTGTATGGAAAATTAGATGACAAAATCTTGCAATATCAATTTGCTCAGATTCACACTTTTGAAGAGCAAACTAACAAGATTCAGGGTCACAGAAAACTTGAAAAGCTTGTCTGTGATTATGCCACCATCAAAAGTGGCTGAATAGCAAACAGCTAGTAAACTGAAATTACAGCGAGTTAGTAAGGTCACCGACAGCAGTATTCAGTACAGAGAGCCTACTTGCCTAACTTAAATGATATGGAATCTACAGAAGTGAGGTTGCTATTAAGTAAGACTATCTTCAACCTTGGCATGAGTTAAAAACTTATCATTAGGAATGTAATTTTGATACAAGTCCTTTTACTGGTATAATGACATGTAATAAATACTGCTAAGCACTGAAGCTACTCATTATTTCTTCATCTGTCCTACAGTGTGCATCCTCCCACCCATCTCCATTACTTCACCTCCACCTGTAGCTTTCTCAACAGCACTCCTGTCACTGCCCAGGTTTCTGGACCAAACAGAAATACTGGTCACACCATTGTTTGATGCACCTTAATTTTCAGCTTTCTTGACATTCTGTCACACACTACTCCTGATACTTTGTGCCAGTTGGCTGCAGCCCTTCTAATTCTAGCCTTCACCTAATTATTCCTTTCTTTTCAACCCACCCCCCAGATAATTGAAGATGTCAACATGTCCCACTATATTTCCCTTTCTATCTCAGTTTGCAGCCGCTTTTGATTCCCCATTTAGTGCCATAACATCTTTCTTGTCTGTACTCAGTTTCTATTCACTTGTGCTTTCCATTTCGAATTCCATTCCCTTATTATTTGCTGAAGTCCCTGTTTAGATTCTGCTTGTAATGCTACATCATCTGCATACAGCACCTTTGATGATCTGTCTTCTTCAACCTGTGTACTGTCGTAGTAGATCACCAGTAGGAATAGTGGTGGGGCATATAGCTGAACCATGATGCATCCCCACTCCCACTGTGAACCCCTGTTTGAATCTCACCATTTGTGCTTTATTATTGGGTCTTTCTACTTAGCCTGCACTAATTCTACCAATGTATCTGGGACATTGAATCATTAAAGGACTGCCAAAACAGTTTTCTGCTGGCATCATTATATACTTTCTCCAAGTCTAGGAATGCCCAGATGGACTCTCTTTTCATCTCTAGCTTCTTCTCCACTGTCTCACTGCAAACATCAGATTAGTTGTGCTTCAACCCGATATGATTTCAAACTGCTAATCTCTCATTTTACCTTCTACCTCTCTGCTAAGGTAGCCCCTGTTGCAGAAAAGGTCAAAGAGAACACATTATAGTAGTCTCTGCACATGTATAAGAAAGCAGAAAATGATTTGTTGAAGAAGATTTGGGAGAGATGGGAAGAAGTCAAGAGGACATCCATCAAGAAGATGGATGGATTGTATGAGAGAAGATCTGACTGTTGAAAGTTGGAGTATGGCAGTAAGTCAAGAGAATTGGCAATAATTGATGTTCCATCCTGACCCCACGTAGACATTCGGAAAATGAGAATTTGATGATGTTGGCTGAAAGCAGTCAACACTGCAGATTACATAGAATGATGTGTGGGAGGAATGCAGTTTCTGTTGTTAGGATGTTTCTCATAGTCCTTTTCCATGACTTTCTCCAAGAACCTGCCTAGGGGCTCACACGGCTGTAAAACTGACAGTTTGTCACTGAGAAATCTCAGTATAATGTGCAGAGGTATTCTATTAAATGGTACAAACCTGTATCCAACAGTTTGTAAATTAAGGTGATATTGCAAAGAACTGAGGTGGAAGTTGGAGCATGCGTGTTTATCAAACTACCTATTACATAATGTGTGTTAAAATTAGTAATTTCCCCAAAATGTCTGCATCATCAATGGCTGCAAAAATTGTAGAAAAATAATCCCGGAATCTAAAAAAAAAAGGGGGGGGGTTAAAATCAGCATGCTAGTATGCGTGTCGTCAGTGGAGAAAACGATCAAAATGTTAATCGGCTTACCTTTTGCCTTCCTTCAAATGGCCACAAAGCTCCAACTTTTCTTCAGAGCCCTCTTGCAGTTTCAGTAACTCATTCACTTTTTCCTCCACCTTCATTAAGTGCCAAAAACAAAATTATTTAACACAAAGGTATGTGAGCATATGGCACTGTTAATGTGTAACACAATATTTAGGGGCATTCATATATAGCCCTGTGTGAAATGTGGATACAACACTATTCATTTTGTACACACAGTGATTAGGGCTGAAATGTTTAGCCCTAAGGTACATGAGGAAATGACTTGATTCCAGACAAGAGTAAGTAGAGCTTTTTAATTACATAAGAATCCTTTTTTATAGATTTACTGATGAGACTAATTAGGCTTATGAGTCTATAATTACCTGGGTCTGTTGATACCACACCTTATGCAAGGGGGGTGACTGACGGTTGCTGTACTCCATCTGGTACAAAGCCTGTTTTGGAGGCTGATATTGAATAATGTCTTGTAAGTGGTCTGATAATTTATGTTTCAGAGTGATCAGTAGGCAGTCCAGTATGTTACCCGCCGCATAGAAGTTGCATTTTTGGGCTTGAATAGTGCCTTGAGGATGACGTTATGGGAGATTTGAGGAAGGGTGAAGATGCATGTATACGACCTGGGAACACAAGAGGGGAAGCTGAGATAAAAGGAGGCTATATTCTCAATGCGCCTTAGTGCATTGATACTAATGTAGGAGACAATTAAGCTTTTTGTAGAGAACATAGACTGTAAGATACTGTATAGATTTACTCATTTTAGTGTACTTTTTCTTGATTATATTATGTATGGATGCAGTGACAATAATAATTTAAATGTTTGTTCAGATAATGACTTACATTGAATTCTGTACAACTGCTTCATGTCATGTTTTTTTGAACAGTCATATTTTTAACTATTTCATTCATAGTAGTAGTTTTCTAATAGTGAATACTCTTTTTTTCAGGACTTCCCGGTAAAAAGGTCTGCCCAGTAACACTACCTAGTTAACAAATGTAATTATATTTGTACACGTGCACACACACACACACACACACACACACACACACACACACACACACACACACACACACGCACACACACAGACATAGGATTACACGATAATTATGTTGGATATTTTATTTACTATGAAGTTAATTATTTTAAGCTGTTGTCTCTCTCTTATAGCATTTTTCGAAGACCATACTTCACCTCTCGTTTCTTGCCAGCACTGTTGACACCTCGAATGGTAAGTACTGTATATTTGTTTAAATACTGCATAATTTTTTAATACATCTCTACAGTAGAGAAAGTACAATAATGAATGTAGGGATAAATACAGCTAGAGCATTTTAAATCAACAATGATGAAGTTTGATAACTGGATACAGAAAAAATAAATTAATATCAAAGATGCGTAGAGCCCAAGAAAACCAATATTTATCTCAAAATAACACATTTAACTAATTTAACAAGTTTTAATAGTAGAAAGTATTACAGTCATATAAGAAACTCTTAATAGGCTACAAAGGCTAAAGATAAAAAGGTAAGACTAAAATGGAAAATGCACATATTAGAAGCCAAGGAGCTCTAGTAATGTCTTTCAGCTTTCCCCGATTAGGGGTCGCCACAGCGGAACTCCGGTCCGCTAATGATTGGGAGTGGATTTTTATGGTGCCGAGGTGCCAGCCCGACGCCCAACCTTCAAAGAAGGCACACCTATTCATGCACGTACCAGCCTGCATGTCTTTATATGTCACTCGATCATGGGGAGGACATGCAGACTCCACAAAGAAGGTGCTCCAGCTGAGAATCGAATGGGAGAACCTCTTGCTGTGAGGTGACCGCTACCCCACCTTAACCAAGGAGCTTTACTGTTTGAAAAAGCATGACATTATTATCTGCCAAAAATGGTTATCCAAAGCTTTTAGGGCATTTGAAAAGTAGTGTATGAGGTAATAAGACTGTGAAGAGAAACTAGTGCTTTAAGAGGGCAAAATGAATTATGGGATATTTGTTCTTGGAGCAGTACATCAGTCTTCTAAGTTATAAATAGTAGACTTGAAAATGGATCTGAGGTCTAGAGCATTATGATCATTCAGTCTATTGCAACCAGTTTATTAATGTATTTGAAAAGTGGCTTGAAAAGCATATTGGCAAATAGTTATGGTTGGCGACCCAGTCATAGTTCTTTGTAATGCATGGAACTTTAGGTGCATCAATGTACAGAGGAAAACAATGTAGGAACACAGTGTTTTGCAGCTTTGAAAACTACAGCACGCATACAGGTGTCACAGAAACATCTAGCCAAAGTGGTGTCCCTCTGACAAGCAAATAGAGTTAATGATGGTTAGATAACTTCATTATGCTACACTTTTTTGTATGTGTGTGTGTATGTGTGTGAGACAGCTTGATATGTGTTATTGCTTTTAAAGCTGTGAAAGTGCTTTGGATATTTTTCTGTTGTACCAAATGTTAAGCACAAGACTAGAGATTGGAAGCACTGAAAGGTGCTTAATTTTCTTACACCAGAAATGTGCTTAACAGTCTGACTTTATTGTGCATAAGGACTTGACTGTGATTCAGGAGGAGTCAGGCTGGGAAGGGGAAGAGTTAAGGGACATGGTCCACTCACCTCTCCCAAGAGGGTGGTTGCACACACTCAAGAGGCACACACTGATGCAGTCTCTCTGGTTGAGACTGGAGATGCCACCGCTAGTGCTGCAAGGTGAGGGACATGGCTGGTTGAAGGCAACTCCTCTTATGGAAGTAAGGCAGTCTCCTTCACTGGCATCCCATTGCATACACTCCCAGCACCATGCCAAGTGTGTGCTTATTAAAGATGGATGCGAATATGAAAAATGCTTAAACTACTGCCGATGGCTGCTTGGATGTCAACCCCTCATTATCTCCATCCTAGTGATGAGAACAAATAATAGACGTATTAACTGAGAGAGGGTGTGACGTTTGGTAGACAATGAGGACAGGGAGGGACACAAAATATAAAATAAAATTTTAACAAAGTTGTCTTTCCAGTTACAGAGATAATTGTGGTGCACTTTATATATATATATATATATATATATATATATATATATATATATATATATATATATATATATATATATATAAAACATGACCGATTATTAACTTAGTGGCAAATCTTATCTTGAACACCTGAGATGTAAAATCAGCTTCATGGGGACCTGATGGCTGTGCTCTGATAATTAAAACACACAGCATATTTAAAGCACCTTCATTATAAAGAAACTTTTTGGGCAGCCTTATGTGACATATACATGCAGGCACTACGGCTATACGATGTAAAATTGGATTATTTAAGGAATACTAGTCTGGAAGGTTAGCACAGAAGAGTAAGGCTAGAAGTTGTTAACGGTCTGCTTCCTGTAGTTCAGAGTATGATTCCCTCAGCCTCCAGTTCCGTAGTGTGTGACTCTGAACAATCATTTAACCAGACAGTGCTCCTGGGTCAACTCTGAAAAGAAGCAGTTGCATCCAGTGGGCTTAACTGGTTGACAGATAAATAAAATTAAAGAAACACACACAAAAAAAAAAAAAAAAACTGTGGGACAAAACACATGACAAATTAGTGTGCAATGAGGGACAAAAAAATCTGAACCCCCACTAACTCTAACATTCTAATAGCTTGAATTAATACCCTTTCTCGATTGCAGTGGCTGTTTTTCATATTTTAAAAGTTGACTTTCATGCATATGCTGTTTGAAATAAATTGCTGTGTATCCATATACTTCTGTTTGTTTTATTCAATTTTTAAACAATCCCTATTTACATATTCTTTACCTCTGTTTCTGTTCTAATCCCTTCTTATCTAATGCATCTTCACTAGCTTGTCACTAAAATACAGATACAGTGATGAACTAAATAACATTTATTCTACATTTAGGGTACTGGTCTCTGTGTAAGAGTTTTTTTTTTTTTTTTTTTTTTTTTTTCTTACAATATTATGCAATTAAAGCAAGCACCACTGCAATGTTAGATTTAAATTCAATAATCTATCAGGCCATCCTGGTAGTTTTGCTTTAAAACTGGTAAGTAATCCTCCTCTGAGGCTGAAGATTTAAAATACTTTTGCATTTGTTTTACTCAAGAAGTGCTTGTGTTGGATATGAAGAAATGATCCTATAATGGAGTGCCCCTCCTCTTTCCATAAAAAGAAAACAATAATGCAGAAATTTATGATGTGGGATTAGTCATAGTAGAAGAAATAGCCTGCACTATCAGCTATGCAGCTGAAAAAAGGCACTCTAACCACATATTAAAAAAACTGGGACGTAAGGAAAGGAAGAGGCAGCCCTGTCTATGTGGTGGTAGAGTAAGGTGACAGAGGCAGCAAGGGAAACCTAATTATAATAAAAATATGGGTTAAACGCGGAAGTTTTAAAATTTTGAACTTGTCATTTCAAGTAAAACGCAATCAAATACCACACAATAATATAGTAGTTAGTGGTTTTACTCCTTACACTACTGTAAAGTAAGCAGTGGACCACTGGAACAAGGTGCTGTGCGGTCTTTTGCATGCAAACTGTGTCTGTAAAATGAAATTAGAAACTAACCTGAGGAGAAACAGAAGGGATTTATGAATAAAAGACCATCATATCTCTCAATCGTCCTGAATTCCACATGGCCACCCATTTTAAGCTTAAACAAGTTTAATCCCCAATTGCCCGATTTGGGTGCTTTTCTCCCCTAGATTAACAGTAAAGAGACCGCTGTTCAGGCTGTAGATGTCTTAGCCAATCACAAAGTCGCTTTACTGCATCTCATTTGCATGCAGCTGGCACTGGCTGTTTTCCTCCTTTATTTCCTGACTGCCTTTTGCTTGCATGCATAAGCTCAGAAATGATGTGTTTCTGGTCTTCAGTTAGGTCCGCGTGTAAGCAACAAGAATGGAGGCGCATTGATTATTTGTTTTTAAAATAGGGGAAAAAACATATCGTAGACATGGCTGAAAAGTTCAAAGCCAGGTAGAAAGACCAACTCATGATTCATTAGCCTTTGCAGTTTCACCCATTTGTTGTTTGCTGAAACTCAAGGGACTGGACAATTTTTTCTGTTTTTTGGACTTTGGGAACTAAGCTGCATCACAGGTTGGATTTGAAAGGTGAAGCCAAGTTGCTTGAGTATTTGTGCACATGAGCTCTGAGTTTTGCTGTTGCTTGTCAGGACTCTACAATTAATTTTTTTATTTTAATTCTTCATTTTGTGCTGACCTTCCGGTACTAGTAAGTTAACATTTTTGGAAAAATGGCTGGTGATTAAAGTTATTAACCTTTGAGTTTCAGACTTGCATTGCATATCATTCAGAAAACTTATTTAACATGCATCTTGTTATTCTAGCATTTTTCTAAATTTATAGGTAATATTTAAAATCTGTCCTAATGTTGAAGCCTTTGCCCCCACCCCCACCACCATTATGTGCTGACTAAGTTACAAATAATGACAGACCTTTGAGTTTCAGACTTTGATGTCCAACTTAAAATGCATGCTAACAAAAACATCCTGTTGTTCTAACATTCTTTTAAATTTATAGGAGTAGTGTTTAGAATCTGCCCCTAATGTTTAGGCCTTTGTTCCCCCCATTATTTAAAGCTTGTCCAGATTTTTTGTGTTAACAGGTTGAGAAGTATACTCCAGATTTTTGTTCATATTTTTGGGTTGTTCCTCATAAAACATTTTATTTTCTGGCAAATAAGTGACTGAAGTCACAAAATAATGACATACATTTAAGTTGCAGACTGGTATCTTTCAGAAAATGCTTTCTAACACATTATTGTAGCATTCTCCTAAGTTTAAAGGAGCAATATTTAAAATCTGTCTTTAATGCTTGGGCATTTGTCCCCGTCATAATTTTATGCTTTGTACAGAAGGCTTGTGCTAACAGGGTTGTGTTATGCGGTATATTGCTTCCTATTATGTATACATTTATGATTTGCAAATGTTTAAGCACCTGTCTTAAAACTAACTATGTTGATGGGTGAGCATATATTACTTGAATTTTATATAGTTGTCTGAAAATATGAATAATCCCATATTAAGTCTGTGTGTGTACGTATAGAGCTCTTAATAAATGTGATCTAAAATAATGCCTTGTCTTTGTGTAGCTGAACATGTGTGGGCGTGTTCATTAATGTGCTTATTTTAATATGCATATATTATGTAATTAGGTGCCCCTGATTATCCCTGATTTTAAGGTTCTTTGTCCCTGATTCTCTCATCTGGAGGTTGAGAGGTATGCAAAAGGTGAAAGGAAATTTATTTGTGCAACATGAATAGAGTTGTACTTGTAAAAAGAATAATCCGTGGTATCACTCAGTTTCAGAAAATCCAGTATGCAACCTATACTGGGTCAAAAACAAACCAAGCAGAAACTCCCCAATGTGGAGGGTGTGAAGTTCATTCCTTGAAATATGTTATGCACCTAGTTCACTAATAAAAATCGAACTCTAAAATACATACTACAAAATAATAAAATAGTAAGTAGTCCATAGTTGAGTTAAAAATAGAATATCCCTTTATTGAAACACACAAACAAGTGATCCTAGTTGAGTATAAGTAAAAGAATTAGACATAAATATAATCAGGTTATTTGGTGCAAGGGGGTGGTTACAGAGGGTGGTTCTGTTAAGAGCCATAAAAACATTAAACTCATTCCTTTAACCAAGTCCCCCTTCCCCCTGGCCTTTAACACCATTTTGTAAACTGAGACTGTGCTACCTTAGAACTGAAAGTAATAAGCTAGAGATAAATTTAAATATATAATATATGAACAGCTTATTAAGGCTACTAATCCAAACTTTATTAAGAAACCAACTCACTAACAAAATGACTAACTAACAAAAAGGTCTACCACTAGACATCTATCAGAATAAATATTAGTAACTTATAAACAGAAACACTTTTAATAAAGATCACTTTTGTACCAAATAAATACTTCTTTATTTGGTAAGAAAGTAATGTTGGTTAAGTGCTTTTGCTTTTCATGTAAGGTTCAGATGATTGCCTGCATGCATATGCTAGCTACATTTATAGCTTATTTTAGAAATGAGAAATAAATTAAAAACACTGTTTCCACATTTTTTTTCAAACTTGTAATTCTTTATCCCTCCAGTACAGTGCTTTTTACTTTAAATAGCCCGGTGTATTATTTTACCCATCCCTTGAGCTTGTATCCATGACTCTTCTAGGGCACTTTAGGTAGATTAGCTGTGGTAGCATTGTCACTTCACAGTAAGACGTTGTCCTGTTCGATTCTCAGCTAAAGCGCCTTCTGTGTGGAGACATGCGTGACAGGACCTACCTTCATTGAAGGTTGTGCGTCAGAGCTGGCAACTCGGCACGTAAAAATCTACTGCCAATCATTAGCGGACTGGAGTTCTGCTGTGGCGACCCCTAACCGGGGAAAAGGCGAAAGACAACAACAACAAGTGGTACATGTCCTTCTCTGGCCCATATAAGGTGCTGTACACTAATGCAAAGTGCATTTGCAAGAAACTGGGGATTGACTTTTGACACTGATATTTTATAATGGAGATCTGACTAGGTAACAGCTTTTTCCCTCCATTTGGCAGCAGCTGTAGTGCATAGCTGGGATAAGACCAAGAGTGGTTAAACATTTGTGTTTTGTATGACCCAGGTTGCCAGTAGGAATACCAACTCTTTTACATGTCATGACCGCAACTGTAGGTTTTTCATGTACCATATGCCTGGTTGTGTAAAGACATTCTTTCACAAATTCATTGACTTTTTGTTGACTCTGTTGTATTACAAAAATGTTCTGGTTCTTGAGAAGTCCAGTATACGAGCTGATGGGGAGTTTTTAGCTCTAAAGAATTTGCGTATTTTGCTCTTTTTTTGTAGTTGTCCATGATATTTCTTGTACACACCACAGATTAAGACACAAGCTAGACTTGATGTTCCTGCTACAACTTAGAATTTGACTACCTCTGATTTTGTGCGACAGCCATTCTCATGGGTTGGCTACTTCCTGGTCCATTTGTTGTGATGCTTCTCTCATTTAATCCTCTGCAAGTCTTGAATTGGTGAAGTGTTCCAGTTTAAATAGTTTCATCTTCCTTGTCTTCCACTTTGAGAACAGAGTCTGTAATTTTGGTCAGTTGGTTTCTAACTATAATTTGTCACAATCCTCTGCTTGTGAGATGGTAATTGCAATCCATGCAGATTCCGTGCAATTTAGGTTCATAGGTGTGTTCTAGGCTAATGGCCCTGGAGCCTTTACAAGCTTATGGTATATGAGCCATGGATTGACATTTGAGCTGAATTTCTTACAGCAAACAGATCACAGAGCATCATCATAGTGTTAGTTGTGATAGGCTTGATTTGGGGGAGGATTGTGCTCTCAGCCAGCCTGAAATCTTCCAACAGAAGGCTACTGTTTTTTTTATCCAGAGAAGTCATCCAACACTGAATTGAATGGCAGTGCCATTTTTGATGGGGGGCAAGCTCCGCTTAATGGCTTGACTTTCTACCTTTTGAGCTCTAATTATACATCATTGTAAGATGGCTTAGTTCTTTGCCGTCCAGGTTGCTACTATTAGATCCACACTTTCTCTTTCTGACTCTGAGCACCAGACTTCTGAGGCTCTGAGTGCACATCAGTTATGATGGCTGTTGATTAGGATGTATTTCTGTGATTTCAAGCAAAGCGACTGGTTTGCCTGCTACCTTTTTGGTTGCACGGACAGGATTGCATTAGATATTGTTTTCTTAATATGCTTTAGTAACATTTTCACAAACACATTCAGTACCCGACAAACAGGTAAAGCTAAGAACATTTGAAAAGGAATGCAAAATATGCATAGTGCCTTGATAAATATTTTTATTCTTTAGTGAATGTATAAACCAAAGTTCTTGCCCCATATTCCTTTGTGGTTGAACTTGTTGGTTCCCCTTACTAACCTTAATGAGGTGGCAGTATTCTGACAATGTGACATAATCCAGATTTTGTCTGTCTTTTGAAACTCTCTTGGAATCTTGTCAGGCAGAACTCAAAGTCCTAAACCAAAGTGACCACTTTCCAGTGTGTTTCTATCATGCTCACACCTTTCTGTCAGCTAATCCCCTTATAGTATGTAAAACTACTTGGATATATGGAGTTAAATAGCTTTTCCATAAGTTAAGCCTTTCTTTACAATTGTCAAGAGTATGTATAAAACTGATTTTCAGTTTGATTTAAGTCATACCTGCAATGAAAGCCCAGTAAAGTCATAATTTTAAATAGCATATTGAATGGGGAAACGTTTATTCAGAATTACTTGAATTTGTGTCTCAAAATCCAGTAGTTCCTGACAAGAACAAATCATGTTGGTCCAAGAGGCCCCTCTCTCTAATATCTAATCCCTTACACATCCAACAGTAATTTAGTGCTTGTAGAAATGTGTTACATATGAACTGGGATGTACAATATCCATGTAGGCATTTCTAGCTGAATATATTAATATATTTGGACTTGCTTGTAAAAACAGAAAAGTTAACCACTTCACTTTTGTTATCTTGGTCTCCATCAAGGCAGCCAAGGATTCCCTCAACGTACTAGATGACTCCATTCTTAGATTTATAAACCATTGTAGGTCTTGCATATAAATACCTTTAGTGACAAATGGGGGTCTCTTTTATTGAAATAACAGAGGTACAATAAATTTTTCTTAAACATCATTTTTCAATCATCTTTTAAATAATGCCATAGGTACACATACTTTAATAGAAAAAAACATAGTATTTTTTTGCAGTGTACATACAGTTTCTTTTAACCATCTATCGAATACCATGGTAGGCCAGCAGCTTAGACTGCTCTAACTGTGCTCACTAGATAAATACAAACATTCCTGCATATATGGTGATGTCTGAGCTGCAGGCCATGAGATTCATTGGGATGAAATTCTACCATGTCTGCTTTTGACAAATGCTATGTTCTGTGTGGTCTCGACTTAGTAGGTTTCGACATTCTGGCCATTCAAGCATGTCGACTAGATCCAATTTATCTGCATGTTCCTCACCACACCTCCAACAACCGTCATCCTCCATTAATCATTCTCTTTCTAACTTGATGTAATAGTCTTATCTTCATATCCCAGAGAGGTGCCATCCTGTAAAGTTTTGCACGTACCTGTCTTGCATATCCCAGAAACCACCTTCTAACCAACTACCTTTCTCAGTACTACCCACTCTCCTTCAAGTTGTTTGCCCACTTTTCTGTCCTCCTTAGGTCTTGGTATATCCTACTCAATCTTTCTTTCCTCTTCCTTTTCCATGGAATACCCCTGTTCTCAGCCCTGTCTTCATTTGCATTTTATCCTTATTTTAGTTCATCTTCACTTGTCTAAAGTTTAGTCATTCTCCCTCCCTATGAGCAAAGCCATTTGTCAACACCTTGAAATCCTTGACTTGTATAATCATGCCATAATACTAATATCACATTGCATGCACTCAGAATGCCAGTTGTTCTCCAACGTTCCCTTTGCAAGACTTTTCTTTCATTGTAATCTCTTCATTTTCCCATAAATATTCCATTCATTTGTTTCTAGTACTGACCACCTTAACCTTTACACCCTTTCTTAATGATCTCCTCCTTCCCTTCTTTTTGATACATGGCTTTCCCTCCCCATCAGTCTTCCTTTCCCTTTCAACCCCCCCCACTATGATTAGGCATCAACAGCTCCCATTTAGCAGTCATAATGGATGCTCAGTGTGGTTTACCTTCACCATTTCCTCCCTCATCCCAGCATTCTGCCCTTTCTAATCCTCAGTCTATCTCCTCTTCAAATAAACCTGTCACATTCCTGTTGTAGTTTAACACCAACTAAGGTTGTATGCCCTACCAATAAATGTCTTATCTTATGCAGAAATCTAGGTGAAATCATCATACTAACCACTTTTTCTTTCCTCATCAAGGTGGAACTCTTAACCATCTATATTCAATATATTTTTTAACCTATTCTAGTAATTTCATCTAATTAACAAATAGCATGTTTTGAATCCTTGGTAATAGCTTCGGTCCTAACTGTTTAGCCCATGTCTCTATTATTGGGAGCCCTGCCACCTTTTTATTGAGGTTCCCCCTTCCTTTATAGGTACAGCAACTGATGTCTTTGGATAATACTAAGCCTGGACTCCACTCCGTGCTGTTCTAAGATTTCTAAGATTTTCAGCAAAACCACCCTAACATTTTTTTTTTTTACTTTTAAAAACAGGAAACCTCTTTATTAAATTGTCGTGTGTGACATAGACCATGTTACATTTATATAAATAACAATAAATCACAGCGACACAATATCGGTTGCAAACAATATACATTCCAAACCATGCCAACTCAACTATGGCTGCAAACATTATACATCACTTTTAATATATCTAGTCATTGTTAGTCAGCTATTACATAGCTCATTCAAATTCTGCTTTCTTTTAAATCTTGTTCCTCCTCTGCAGGTATTGATTCTACAGTCCCCATTTTTTTCTTATGTAATTTGCTCCTACCTTTTTCTAAAGATCACAGTTCCAGTTGTTTTAACTGTTACTGTCACTACTTCTAGTAAAGTTGGTTTACACTTTGATTTCAGTTTTCTAGTAATTGTTTTTTTTTTTGGAAGCCATCATAATTAGATTGAACAAGACCTTACTATGTCTAGGCAATTTCAAGTTTGTATCATAGCTCAAAAAAATAATTTCACAAGTCACTCCAACTTGCTCACCCATCATCTCCAACAGCAGTCTGTAGGGAATCTTTAAAGTCTACCAACGCATTACACTCCCATAAAATATGTTCCCAATTACCCCTTTCTGCCCCATCACATCTCCAACATTTGCTGTCTACCTGAGGAAGAATTCTTGAAGTCTGCTTGGGGTATAAAAAATACCTTGTAAGCACTTCCAGGTAAAGATTTGAAATCTAGATTTTGTTGCATATTTAGGAGACATACATATATCTCCTCATTGTTTCTTTGTGAATTGCTCATCTAATCTCCCTTCTCAGTCCTTCCTAACCTCCTCTGATAGATTCTTATAGTTATCATGCTATATTTTATATGCACTGTAATGTCTCTTTCTGGTTTTGCCATGTATAAAATAATGCCATCTGCAGATAGAGCCAGCTTTTCTTGACTACCATGCTAGTTATATCCTTGAATTTCTGAGTGCCATATTTTCTTTGCCAATAGTTTTAAATATTATGCAAATAACAAAGAGGAGAGAGAGGATACCCCTGCCTGGTTCCTGTGCTCAAGTAGAGATTATCAGAGAGGACCCTACCCACTTTAGTTTTCACCTCCAATCCTTCATATATCCTCCTACTCAACTTTATAATTTTATCAGGGAATACAAATGCTTCCATTTCTCTGCTCATAAAATCCCTGCTTACTCTGTCAGTTGCTTTCTCTGCATCAAGACCCACCAGGAACAGTAGTATTTTCTTACATTCTGCTTCCCTGTGGATCATCAGTGTTCTGTTTGTTGTCAAATGTTTTGCCTTCCCTCCACAAAACCACATTGATCCATATCCACCAATTTTGGCATTACTTTTGCCTTTCTTTTAGCCATTAAAGACATAAACATTTTATAACTATGATTTAGTATTGAAACGAGCCTGTATGAAGCTGGACCTTTACCCTCTTTAGGTGTACAGATACTACTGCTGTCTTCCAGGATGATGGTACTTCTCCTTCTCTTAGAATATAGTTAAACAAAATCATCCACATGTTCATCAGTTTTTTCCCCCCTAGCTTGCAAACTTCAGTAGGAGTACCATCTAATCCTGGTGACTTTCCTGTAGATTGGTTATACATCGCCATTTTTATCTCATCTCCTCTTATCCTAACTGTTAGTAATTGACCCTCCTCTCCCTCTAACCTTGCCATATTTAATTCTTCCATAAACATTTCCATTTGTACCTTTTCTTGATTACCATACTTTATTTTATACAGACTTTCATAGAATTTCCAAAATATTTCTAATACTTCTGCAAGATCCCTAGTTGTCTTTCTTGTAAAAGGCTCCCTAAGCTTGGTGACCACCCTTTCTACTTTCTGTTGTCTGAGTCGTTGTGCTAAAAGTTTGTGTGCTTCAGAGTTGTTATCAAAAAGCAGTTGCTTAACAGCAGTCTTTTTAAATCCTTGCATATTATCAAGGTAGTCCCTTATTTTCTTTTTAGCATTCTCTAGTTACGCCTCTTCTTGTTCTGATCTCCCCTATTTTGCAGTACTGCAGTATTTGTCAGCCTTTCTAAGTAATTCTTACTTCTTAACCGTACCTCTCTTTCTTTTATTTCCACCCTATTTTTAAATTCCATTTTAATTGTATCCCACTCCCTAGCTATATTTTCAGAAGAAATTTCTGTCTTGGCTCCTGAGTAATTTCTACTATCAATTCCTTAAATTCTTCCCTTTTCAACAGATAGGTGGGAAAGTGCCAGTGTCTCATTTTTATCTGAGTACCCTGTGTGTTTTTATTTTAGTTATTATTATTGGCACATAATCTGAAATAGTTATTGGGTGTGTATCAAGAACTTCAATTAAATGCACATGTTCCTGTGAAATGTAAATTCTGTCTAGCCTAGCCCAGTTTTTGTATCTTGGAGAATATGTAAATTCACTCTGAATTCATAATATTGAATTCACATCTTCCATGCTAAATATTTTCATAAATTTCTTCAAAAATCTACCCTGTTTTGTTGTATTTCCATTTCTGGGCTCCCAAGACACATCTTCACTGTTGCAAATCAGATTCCAGTCCTCAGCTATAAGTAATATTCCTTGCTGAAAACTGATTTCTCCAAGAACTTTCTTTAGCTCTATTATAGTAGTTTTCGGTGGAATATAAATACATACTAGCGTAATCCTCCTGTCTTGCCAGGAGCCCTTTAGTGCTACAAATTTACCATTATTGTCTTTTTTTCCCTCTTTTATTACTATTGGAGCTCCACTAGCAATTAATATAGGTACTCCTGTCTTCCTTTGCCCCAGGTATTCTTCTGAATAACCATCCTGAAAACCTTTCTTTATCAAATTTGCATGTTCAGTTCTTTCCACGTGTGTCTCCTGTAGCATAACTATTTGCACTCTATGTTTTTTAATATAATTCACTAGTCTATTTATTTATTTTTTTTTGGATTTATCTGTGAGACCACTAATGTTTAAAGATGTTCATAGGTTCATACTAGGCTATCTGCCCTAGGGCATTTATAAGCCTAGCCAGAGTGTGTTTGGCTTTCGCCACCCATTTTAAATTAATTTTGCTATGCCCTTTTTCGAAGTTAGTATATTGTGCCTCTGTCTAACAGTGACACAGAAGTGATACCTGGGGTAAACCTACGATCTCCCATCCACTCATCAAGATTCCTCTTGAAGAGAGTCAATGAAGGGACTCTGCCTAACCTGGACTGGGATTTTATTCCAGAGTGAAGGGAGCCTCTGGGTTATGAATCTGTCTCTCCAGCATGTCCTATTTATTTCAGTGCTGAGGTTCAAGTCTCTCGAGCGCGTAGCTCGATGGGATTTGGATTTTCTGAGGTGCAGCATGTCCATTAATTCCGGGTTGGACATGGCTTTATACATCAGGCACAGATCGCCTCTGAGCTGGCGGTATGCCACTGAGTAGAGCTGGAGTTTCTTTAACCGGGCAGCATATGGCATCTGTCTGAGCCCTTTGATCCTCTTGATGAGGTACTTTTGGGGTCTTTCCAGTTGCTGCAGGTGTCTGGTAAGGTACATCCCAAAAGGGGCATTGTACTCAATTATGGGCCTGATGAGGGATGATTAAAGAGGCACGATGACCTCCCCTGATCTAGATGTGAATCCCTTCATGATTAGGTGGGCTATATAAAATGTTTTTCTAACCACTTTGGCCACGTGGTTGTCAAATGAGAGATTGCTATCAACTTGGGTCCCCAGGTCCCTCATTACATCTTCTGTACTTAATGGATTACCACCTATGTGGTAATTTGTGGGCACTTTGTTTTTGCCAAAGGGGATGACTATACACTTTTTGGCGTTTAGCTTGAGGCCATGGCTCTGGCACCAGTTATCTGTTTCTATGAGGCCCTTTTGGAGGATGCTTATGTTGGCTGGAGAGTCGATTATGGCGCTCAGTTTGCAGTCATCTGCGAACTTGGTCAGCCACAGTCCTTCCGTGTTGGCCTGTACCCCCGAGAAATATATACCGAACAAGAGAGGTCCCAGGACTGAGCCTTGTGGGATGCCACTTGTAACTGGTTTGGAGTCTGACATGGCTCCAGCAATTCTAACCATGTGGGTTCTGTCCTTGAGCCAGTTTGCAACCCATCTAGTGACATAGGAATTTATATTTAAGCTGGTGAGCTTATCTATAATGCCCGAGCGGGGTATTGTATCGAAGGCTTTTGCGAGGTCCAGGTAGGCTGTGTGGACCACCTTCCCCTCGTCAATGGCCTTGGTGACTGTTTCAAAGAAATCGACCAGGTTTAAGAGGCAGGATCTGCCCTTAACAAAGCCAAACTGGGTAGGATCCAGTGTCTGTAGGTCCCCAATATCTTTATTTATGAGGTCCATAATGATCCTTTCCATAGCTTTGCAGACCAAGCTAGTCAGGCTTATGGGGCGATAGTTTCCAGGATCCGTTGAGGCACCACCTTTGTGGAGAGGGACCACTGTTGCTGTATGCCACTCTTTAGGTACATATCCTGTAGTAAGGCTGAGATTGAACAGTAGTTTTATGTTTGGGTTTAGCTCTTCTTGGAGTTCATGTAGGACGCAGCCCGGGACACCGTCTGGTCCCATTGATGCTGTGTTTTTTGCTTTGGAGAGGGCGGCTCTTACCTGAGCATCTGAGATGTCAGGGGGGCAGCACTCTGCTGGGATAGATATTTGCCCTTTTGGTGGGGAGGGGGGGGAGTTTGCGCCGAACCTGTCAGCTAGGATGTTGGCAATGTCTGTGGGTTCGGTGTATTTTTTGTCATTTTGGACTAATTCTGAGCATATCTGGGAATTCCCACCCAGGTTCCTAACATAACTAAAGAAAGCCTTGTGATTATCCTTAGTGTCCTGTGCAATTTTTCTCTCGAAGCTGGTCTAAGACGATTTTATGAGTGCCCGTAGTCTTTTGCTAATACTGATCAGAGATGCCTTCCCTTTTTGGGATTTTGCTCTATCATGTAGTAGCTTTCGCCTTCTGTTGTATAGTTTGTTTATGGCTGGGGTCCACCAGACAGGACGTCTGCCTTTGGAGGATTGGGTCGTGGTTTTATTTGGGATTGCATGATCCATGCATTCCTGAAGGTGTTCATAGAATGCGTTTATAAAGGATTCTGCGGTCTGGGCCATATTTTCCACAGGCCCGGGGGCTTTGAAGGATTCCACCTCAGTTTTGAGGAGTGTGAAATTTGCTTTAGAGAAGTTTTTCACTGCGGTTTTCTGGGCAGGGGGTGGGGTCGGGATGTGAATATCCAGTGAGATTAGTTTATGGTCTGATCTTACCAGTGAGGGATACACTTCTGGTCTGGAGCATAGAGTCCCCATGTTGGTGATGATCAGGTCCAGTATGTTTTCCCCTCTTGTGGGAGTGGTAACAAGTTGTTCCATAGCATTTGAGTTTATAAGTTCTAGGAAACTTTGAGCTAGGGTGTTGGAGCTAGAGTAATGCTCCCAGTCTATGTTTGGGTAGTTGAAGACGCCCAATATAATGGTGTTTGGAGAGACCTTCATATTTTCCAGTCTTCTCAGGAAGGCCAAGTGGGGTTCCTGGGTTTGGGAGGGTGGTCTGTAGCAGGCTATAAACTGGAAGGCAGTTTTATCCACTGTTAGTTGCACATGGATAGTCTCTGATGCTTCGTGCTGTGCCACCAACCTGGAAGTGTGGGTATCTTTGATGAATATTGATACTCCCCCTCCTTTATTGGTTCGGTCCAAGATTTGGGGCCGAAAAGCATGGTATGAGGTATAACCTGGTAGTGCTGGGGTGCTCTCGGGAGCCTTGAACCAGTTTCTGTTACTGCACAGATATCCATGTTCTCCATGCTAAGGAGAGTTTCGAGTGTGTGCATCTTGAGGTTTAGACTTGTGGCATTGAGTAGTATTACTCTTAGTTTCTTATCCCTTGTGATACCTATGGAGGTGGGTTTGTCTTTTGAGCCTTGCCTAAAAAAGGCACTATGGGGGTAGCAAGAGCCTTTGCCAATATCCGAAAGCCCAGGGGTGACAGGTGCAAGCCGTCCCTAGCGAAGCATTGTGGCTTGTCGAGCATGCCATCCCAGGCTGACAGGCATTGGATCCCCTTTGAATGACACCAATACTTAAGCCAATTGTTGAAATTGATCATCTTGTCTTCATATTCTGGCATCATTCTTGGTGAGGGTAAGATGCTACTCAAGGTCAGGGTCATACCGGCCTGGGCTACATGCTCAGAGAGCTCCTCTATGTCTCTCTTCTTGTAGTCCAGGGAGGTACGTCTCAGGTCATTCACACCAGCATGGACAATGACTGAGTCATATCTGTACTTGCCTTGGGAGTGACCTGAGTGCTTGTGTTATGTGGCGGATCCTAGCGCCCGACAGGCAGCTCACCATGACCTTCTCCTTGTTCAGCCTGGTGAGCGGGACGTCAGTGTGCCTAACGATAGAGTCACCTATTACAAGTGTATCAGGTGTGTTGTTTAGCCTTAATGGCTGTGACTGTTCGGCACACTGGCTTTGTGAGCTATGTGTTGCACATGTTTTGTTTTGGGGTAGCGGTTGCTTGGGTGTCTACTTTGGAGGTCTCTGCTGCTTAGGCAGATTTTTATTTAGAGCCTCCAAGTATGTTTTTGTGTGTTTGTGTTTGGTTTGCTGTCGTGGTAGGTCTATGTGAGACTGGAATTGTAGTGAGTGTGGTTTCCTTCTCCTCCTGACTGGTTACGCCAGTACTGAGTTGAGAGAGCTTAGCCTCCAGTTTGGCTATATGGTTGCATCTCTCACATGTGTTGGAATTTGTTCGGAGGAGGAGATAGTTGTCTGTGTACATGAGGCAGTTGTAACATTGCCTCAAGATTCCCAGATTCACCAGCTGGACCGGAGAGGAGATTGACAACTGACCTTTGGACATGCTAGAATAGTGTTGGGAATTCCTTTATAATTGAAAAAAGGGCCAATGGGGAACAAGGTACTCAAGGGGAGTTTGTGAGGGTGTAGTGCTTTTAATTTTTTAGTGCTGACTTATATAATTGCTTTAGTGAGCAAGTGCCAGGTAACTTAAATGCAATGTGTTACAGGTAACTTAAATGCAAAAATGACAAACAGTAACTTTCTTTCAAGTGAAACAAGGAAATAAGTACAGTAAGCAATGCAGATATCACTAGGGATCCACAGAAGCGCTGAAAAGCCGCGTTTTAGGTGGAATTAGCGTTTCAGGGAAATAACAAGCAAACAAACAACAAGCATACAAACAAAGCTAGATTCAGCAGGCCTGGATCTTGTCTATGCTACAGATGTTATATAAGGAATCATAGTCTTAAGGGATTATTATTCCCACCTTTTATGTATAACAGCTTTTTAACTGTCCAGTTCCAGCTTTTGTTATTAAATGGCTGCACTGTTTGGCAGGTTAATCTCTTGTACAGCTGTTTCTTGTCATCTCCATTTGATCTGATGTCACATCTTGAAGAACTTTTTGTTTATTGAAAACCAAAAAAAAAATACACACATACCCCAATACCCCCTAAAACCTACAAACCTAATAATAATACACACAACTATGTACCTCTTCGGATACTGAAGTTTTACCCCCTTAATAGGAACAGAAGTTCCAAACTGATAGCTGCACACACCAACTCGAGCTAAACAGAAAGCTTATCCATGCTAAGATGCATGGCAGATCCTGTGATTCTATTAAGAGCTACCTGGTTTTCCTTCCCTTTATAGCTCTCCCAGCTGAGAAAACACTTGAATATGTTGAGAAACCATTTTTTCCAAGTTAAGTAATTTCTCTTTGTCAGATTGTCTTCTAGTGACATGAGAACCAGATACAAGACTGTTTATTAGGAAAAATAGACCTTATAATCGTAAATATTCTTTTTCATTTTTTTTTCTTCCATTGCAGTGCCTACATTTCTTAAATTAAACAAGGAGAAAGAGAGAAGAGAGAAATAAACAAAAAGAACAAACAGAAGCACCTGTTTACATTAGTATCCCCATTACACTTAAAAATAACTGTTAAAAAAAACTTTACTTTATAACATGCAGAGAAAATCATGCACTGCTCAAGTAATACTGTTAAGGAAAAAAATGTTAACTCTCTCCCTCCACTTCCCCTTTCCAGAGTATTTTTCCAAACATTAATGACATGAAGTAAGGCATATGCTTTATAGTCCCCTACGAGTTCAACAAATTCTAAACAAGTCTAATATTCCCAGATTTTTTGTTCTATCCTGTTTTACAAATATAATTACTGCTTTGTAATCCTGCATTTGTCTATTTCCAGGTTACTGATTTTGGTCTCCAAACGTTAATGACATGAAGTAGGGCATATGCTTTGAGTCCACTGCAAGGTTAACAAAATCAAACCACCCTAACATTCTCAATCCACAGAATACAGTCAGCTGCAGAAAGATAACATGAGCCTTTCCACCCCCCTCTCCCAGCTTCTTGCACTTTGTCAAATGCAACTCTACTTGTATACCCAGAATTTCAATAATTAAAATGAGTTGCAGAGGCAAAAAGTATCCTTGCCTCATTCCATTACTGCCTATTAGTCATAAGGAGAAAAACATTTTACCAATATTTTATGCCTCATTACTATAATTACTACCCATTAATAATTCTGACTTTCTTTCATAATCATGTACTTTTTCTTGTAATACTATGTTAATAGAATAGTGACAGCGTTTCCATATAGAATGATGTACTGTTCAGTGTCTACATTTAAGCAACACTGTTCATATCTCACATAGGCAAAAATATAAACTTGGACTCAAAAGATATGAAAAATATATTTCTCACCACCCAAAAGCCTTCTGTATTTTAACATTCTGAAAGCATTGAAGGACTACTATCCTAATTCCTGCTTGCCAGCAGCCTCATACTTGCACTGTCTCCACATTTTTTTTGACTTTTGTTAATAGTCTTACTCCATTGCAAGCTATTTAACTTTGGCAAATGCTTTTGTTTAGCCCCCTTTGCTACCTCACCTTAAATTACATTTGGAAAAATTATTTCTTGATTTAATACTCCTCTTTTTCTGTTGTTTTCAGTAGTTGGAGTTTCCTTGTTGAGTATCATGATATTCTGAGGAAAAGCAGTCAACATTTTACTGCTGTTTGTTTTTCTTCATCATTGTCTTTGAATGCTTGTTAGCTTGCAAAAGGCTAAATCCTATTACATATCCTGGTTCTCCTTGATAAATGCAGAGTTTTGTACCAGTATAATCTTGTATCCTGTCCAATAGATTCCCAGCCCAAATCCCTGAGCTTTACAACACTTGTTTGAGCCATTTGCTTAAACCCATGGTACAGGCCATCTTAGCTTCAGCCACAAACGAGTAGTACCTCAGAAAAGGTTGGCTTATTTGTCTTTTGTCTGAGGCCTCTCCCCAGTTTCAGAGATTTATTTAGTATTGCTCCTGCTGTTACTTTCCCAGCCATGTTATTAGTCCTTAGATAGTCGTTAACATCCAACTTCCTTCCTGCTGCTGCTTTTTTGATCCTAAGGAGTTTCTCCTTGCCCCTCCCACCTATGACACCAGTATAACACTTAATTCCCTTGTCTTATCCCTCTTCTAATTTTGTACTTCTGTCAGAAGAATCCTTTATCCACATTTGCTACCTTTTCCTTTGGGATTTTCTTGTACTGATCTGTGGGTCTCCTCTGTCGATATTCTGGCATTATTCATAGTCTTACTGTTTTTACCTGCGCAGAGAAGCCAGTTAGTTCCAGGACAGCATGAGATGTGTGAAAAGTTAAAGCTGGAGAGAGAGAGATGCTTCTCTGTGCTACCATTTTTACAGTTAGAACTCACGGTGATCCAACTGAATATCACTCTTGGAAACATCTGAGGAAGAAATTGTGGCCTTTATGGAAAAGAGGAGTCTCCGAGTCATGCCCATCTCAGTCACAAGATGGGAGAACTACTTCCTCATTTGAAGAAGGGATCTGCATATGTTGCAACAATGGATCTTAAAAAAAGTGTTACGAAACATAGTTGATTCACAGCCACTGCATTGCCCCACTCTCACCATTCTATATTGGTTTCTTAAAAGCATCCCAGCCTGTATGGACAAGACATTTCATGTATGTGTAGATTTCTTAAGGTGAATTGCAGCTCCTGTCTATGCATAAAAAACCACCAACTCTTATTTCAGCATCTGATACATTTCTTGGGCACGCCAGAGACAGATTTCTTTGCGTCATCAGACAATGCTCAACAGCAGAAGTGTTCCATCTAAGTGGCATTCTAACAATTTTTTCTTCACCTGTTCCTTTTAGCATCGTTGTGCTTTAGGTTCATAGGTAGGTACTAGGCAATTGGCCCTAGGGCCTGTACAAGCCCAGCCAAAAAGGTACCCTGGCTTTTGCCACCCTAGAAAATGATTTTCCTGTGCCACTGTCGAACAGTATCAGAAATGTATCAGATGCTGGAATAAGAGTT
Organism: Protopterus annectens; assembly: GCF_019279795.1. NCBI lineage: Eukaryota > Metazoa > Chordata > Ceratodontiformes > Protopteridae > Protopterus > Protopterus annectens. The sequence goes on along the minus strand of NC_056742.1, from coordinate 263,480,903 downwards.
GGTGGTTTCTCAATCATAGACAGTGGCACTGTCTTATTTATCCATTATCCACTGTTAACTTATCCACATCAAACAAGGTTTGCCTTTTTTAGCCCTTTCTATGCACTCCGCCTTTCCTGCCTGGTGTTATCACCCTTTTTGGGGAAGTAGTCTTCTGTAAGAGACTACAGTGATGTCCAAGTGGTTGAGATTGATACTCTTGTAGTGCAAGACCTCTTTTTCGTGGAGAGTGGAGAACCAGTCTCTAGTCACTTAGTCCTAAATCATCTGGGCTGTACAACAGAAAGCAAGCCATTTGTATTCTCAGGATTCCATGGCCAAACATCACACCCACTGTAAATTTGAAATGGATGTGGCTTAAGATCTACTTAGACTCCATTGCATAGAATTTAATAATGAAAATGTCTCACTTTTAGTGGAAAGAAAATGCTACTGGGTGAAAATGAAACATAGAGCAGATGCACTAGACTGCACAGGAAGTACTATTCTTTAGCAAACAACTTTTACTCAAACAACTGCTCTTGGTTTACGTTGTTGAATAGGAGATGCATTTTAATTGCTGGATATGAATGAGACTAATAATGCTTTTAATTAAAAATCTAAAATGTGCACGGATTAAGAATTTGTGAAATATTTATAGCTGGTTTATATTTTATTAGATTAATGTACGTATGTAAGCATATTTAGATTGTGTGTAAATATAACAAACTTTGTTTCTTTTTATTTTCAGTTGCCTAGGACACCAGATTCCGGCATGAGGCTTATAGAAGCCTTAAAAAAGTAAGAATACTTGTTTGTCTGAGTTGTCATCCTTTTTAGCTCGTTATGAATTATGAATATGGTGAATAAAAAATTCAGAAAGAATTGCTTAGTATGTCTTGTTGGGTCTACTTTAAAACATTGAAATCTCATAATGTTAAAATTCATAACACTGAGACCATAACATCGAAAATTCAAAACACTGAAAACACAAAACAATGAAACTTCAGAACACTGAAACTTAGCTTCATAACATTGAGAACTACATCGCACATGTAAATAAGATCCCTTCCACCTGTAAAAACACCTAACTAACAAACACACTTTCTACTACGTTTCTGCAGGGGGCAAGCCCCCCTGCACTCCCCATGTGGGGGGCTCCCCCCCCACACACACACACACCCACACCCCCACGTAAATTAAACATACCAATTCCAAGATCACACTACTGTGGAAAAAACTTACCTCAGTGTGTGGTGATACAGTGAGGTTGGGAAATTAACTTTTTTCCACTGTACTGTGATCTTGGGATTGGTATATTTAATTTATGAGGGGTGTGGGGGATGCAAGAGGGCTTGCCCCCCCCTGCAGAAACTTAGCAGAAAGTGCGTTTCTTAGGTGTTATAGATGGAGGGAATGTTATTTACATGTGTATTGTAATTTTCAGTGTTATGAAGCACACGTTCAGTATGCTGAGTTTTCATTGTTTTGGGTTTTCAGTTTTTTGAGATTTCGATGTTTTGGTCTCAGTGTTTTGAATTTCAGTGTTATGAAATTTCATTGTTTTGAAATAGACCATTCTTAGCATATCATTAGCTTAGAAATGACAGGATATGGGGGGAAAAAAGAAATGAACGACTATATTCTACCAAATGGAAAAACTCGACTGCAGTTAGGTAACTCATTGTGTTCTACACATTTCTTTTCTTCTAGGGTTTGGATTTTTTTCATGTGGCATAACATTACCTTTCCTTTAGTAGCAATGTTTAAAATTCTTTTTGCTACATGTCACACACAGTCACTGCATGTGCATATATTGGAATGTGCTTCTTTGACCAGTACATACAATGAAATAACATGCTGTTTACATAAACGTGCGTGTCCACAGAACCTGCTGATTCCTTTTTGCTGTTTGCACAGCTGTGATCTTGATTTTTGTTGTCAATAGAGTCCTCCATTTACATACCTAAACAATACAATAATTGTTAACATGTGGCTACCCGCTTGTTAGCCAAGACATGCACAGACACTGCTTGTGCTGCCTTAAGAAGGAACAAAATGTTTGTTTCTTCAGTGGTTCATTCTGGTGACTTGACAGGAAAGGAGACAAAAATTTCTGGCCTGCTTAGTGACCATAGAAATGACTGTAGTCAAGAGCTCTTTCTTTGAAGACTAGCTTTAGGGCGTTTCCCAAAGCTTCAGGCATTACCGTGATGGTTGCACTCTGAGAGCAGGTCTGTGTCTGAGTCTTCCTCCTGCGTTTAGCCTGATATTCATCCAGCGTTCTAAACCTTGCAGGTGTAGAGGTTGCCTGTGGCTGCCAAAGTTTAGAGCCTGAACCAGATTTTGGTTGAAGATGAAGGAATTGGCAAACTGCAGTATATGCAGCTGCTGTGGGGTGTATATCCCAAGACTGTTTCCTATCCTTGCCCTGGTTCATGTACTGGAGAAATTGCTGTTCTTGATGGTATCCATACCCCCCCCCCCCCAACAGTCCTTTAGGCCCAGATGGTCCAGCAAGTCCCAGCCAAGTAGAGTTCAGCAGGTTGTACTTAATATTTTTTGTTGTTATACCTGTATTAAATTGATGCATTTTTAGCAACAACATAGGTACATACACATTAATAGCAAAGAAAACAAAACCATAATAAAATTTTCCTTATTTTCATGTAATACAATTGTTTGTTTTAGCAACTGTCATTTACTCCAGCATTACAGAAATTGCTCAGTTCCTGTCTACCCTTAATGCCCCTCTTTTACTTAAGCATTATTCTGCATGTATTGTTCCTATAAATTTTATTTATTTCTGTGTAATTTGCACTTTCCCTTTTCTAGAGATCCTACCTCTTGTTTTTAACCTATTTTTTGCAGTATTCAGTACTTAAGTTACAGTTAGTTTAGAAATTGATTTCCATTTTTCTAGTAATTGCTTTTTTGGCATCCAGTAGCATTAAGCTTAGTCAGGTGTTACTTTGTCTTTGCAATTCAGATGCTATATCCCAAGTCAAAAGAATAATTTCCTTAGATGCAACCATTTACTCCCCAAATTTTTTGACAAAGTACTCCCAAGGAAATGTTTAATATCTACCAACTCATTACATTCCTAAAAATATGCTCCCCGTTATTTTTTCCTCTTTATACCTCCAGCATTTGCTATATGCCTTAGGAAAAATTCAGTGAAGTCTGTTTGGAGGATAAAAATATCTATGCAAATAACTTCAAACAAAAATCCTAAACCTTCTGGATGTTGCATACATGGGAGCCATACATTTATCCTCCCATCATTCTCTTGTATATTGTCTTTCCATTCTTTCTTCACAATATTTTCTAACCTCCTCTGACTGATTCTTGTAGTTATCTTGCAAAATGTCATATGCCCTACTAATGATCCCTCTTTTAATAGCAACCTCTGCTGTAGACTCCACTAAAATTCTGCCAGAGATGGTCTTCCATTTAGCACTTCTTTATATCCCTTTCTTTTTGCCTGTACTCTGCCCATTCCTGGTGGGGAAGGCAGTCTCTAACTTGCAGTCCAAACTTCTGGTTGGCATCATCCCCCTCTTTTTACCTTTCCCTCTCTAGTTATGTGCTCTTAATACATTGGTTCTTTTGATATTTTTTCCAGTAAATTCCAGTCCCATCTTGCCTGCTTTCTGCAACACTACGTGCAGTAATCTATATTGTTAAAATCTCCTTTCTTCATTCCCATGTTGGCCTAGTTCTTACAGCACTTTCTTCTACTTTGCGAATCTAATATTCTGTGTGGTGGTGGTTCTCCTTAAGGACCATCATCCAAAGTTGTACTTTTTCCTTGCCTCTCAAACTTTCCAATTTTATCTTCAATCCTTTCCACTTCCTTTAGAACCTGCTTATATTATGTATATGGGCCTTAACTGTATAGCTGTAAAGGATCCCTTCAAATCAGGTAATCCTAGACTACAGTGTTTTATGTAGAGATTCAACTTAACTATCACCCTCTCACTCTCCAAAATAAATCCATTCAATTTCTCATCTATATGTAAAGCTAAAAAAAAACTGGAAATTTTTCAATGTTTGTATCTTTGTATTCATTTATCTAATTAACAGCTTCTAGATTCTCAGTTTTTGTATTATCTTTAGTTTCTTCCCACATAACCTTGGCTACCATAATAGAATCTTTTTTAATCCATTCACCTAAATTCATCTTGTCTTGTCACCATATGCATGGTTGTTGCTGAGCCAGGTCATGTGTTGCTACATAGTTTACTGCTGTAGCCTGAAAATAAACTGTCTCAAAATGTTCCACAGAAGCGAAATGTCCTTTTCTGGATTCATCAGATGCAGAATAATATCTAGGAATAAAGCTATGCTTTCTTGATTACCATTACAGTTATATCCATGAATTTGTGAGTTTCTTATTTTGTTGCCAGTGGCTCTAAATGTAAATCAAGTAGCTATGGGGAAAGAGTTCACCCCTACCTGGTTCCTGTCTTCATGCTCAGCTTGTCAGAAAAGAACTCCCCAAACTTAATTATTGCATCTGATTCTTCATATATCCCTATAATTAACTTTATCAGGGAATATCAATGCTAACATTGCCCTACTAGTAAAATCTCAAATGACTCTACTGAATGATTTCTCTATATCAAAACCCACAAACAGTTGCAAGTTTTTTTTTAAAAAACTCTTCTCTCTGGATCATCACTGTTATATTAATACTGTCAAATGTTTGCCTCTCCTCCATAAAACCACATTGATCTGTAGCTACCAATTTTGGTAACAACTTTGCCATTATCTCAGCTAGTATAGACATAAACTTTGCCATGGTTTAAATAATGCTTTTTATTCATGGTTTAAATTTGAAATGGATCTATATCAAGCTGAGTCTGAAGGATCTTTACCCTCTTTGGGTAATACAGCTACCACAGCTTTCTTCCAAGGTGCTGATGTTTCCTCACCCATTTTAAAATAGTTGTAGGAAGGAACGGATAAATGACACACTTGCGCTATCTTCTCTTACAACAAAAAGAGGAAACGCAGTGTGTACAAAGCAAAAGAAATTTAATGAAAAACGGCTCACGATGACACACTCCACAATAAATGTTGTTCATTCATTAATACATGCAAAATTGTTTGAATTGAAACGTTTAATTAATGAATGAACAACATTTATTGTGGAGTGTGTCATCGTGAGCCGTTTTTCATTAAATTTCTTTTGCTTTGTACACACTGCATTTCCTCTTTTTGTTGTAAGAGAAGATAGCGCAAGTGTGTCATTTTAAAATAGTGTTTAATAAAACTCACAGTCCATCACTTTTTCCCTCCCACATGAATACTGTCTGTTCCTGGAGACTTCCCTTTTAAAAATGGTGATGTATAATTGATCATCTCATCTCTTCCTATATTAGCTATTAATTGTCGAGCTTCATTTTTCCTCTAACCTTGGCATAATTAAGTCTTTCATAAATATTTCCATACTGTTTCAAATAGCTTTATATGATCACTGGTTATTTTTCTTGTTATATACTTCCTAAGTTTGATGACCACCCTTTTTACTTTTTGTTGCCTAAGTCTTTGTGCTGAAAGTTTTTGTGCTCTGGTGGTGGTAGTAAAAATAGTTGCTTAACAGCAGACTTTCTAAACATATGCTTATCATCTAAATACTCCCTTGTTTTCCCTTTAATACTTTGCAATTGCACCTCTTCTTGTTCTAGAAGAGTCCTTTTATGATACTATATTTTAACATTTGTTAACCCCATAAATGAATCCTGTTACCCCCCCCCCCATATATTTTTCTACCATATTTTTAAATGGCATTTTCATTTTATCACATTTACTTACCTGTCCCTTCTAGAAAATTTTTTGTCTTCCATAATATCATTTCCACTACCCCTTCCATAAAATCCTATCTTTTTAACAGAGAAGTAGGAAAGTGCCAGTATCATATTTTAACTTTATTACCCTGTATTTCTAACTTAGCTTTTATTGGTGCATGATCTGAAGAAGGTATTAGATGCATTTCAAAGCTTTCAATTAAATAGAAATGCTCCTTTGAAATATTATTTCTATTCACTCTAGCCCAGTTATTGCACCTTGGGGAATAATAAGTAAATTCTGTCTGAGTTCCTGTAGAATTCATATATTCAATACCAAAGATTTTTATATATTTCTATGGAAATTTAACCTATTTTGTTGTATTTTGCCTCCTTAATTCTCTGTGATACAATCTCACTGTTGTTTCTGGTCCCTATCCATAAATAGTACTCCTTGCTAAAAACTTAATCTCAGAATTGTCTTAAGCTCTATAGTAGTAGCTTTAGAGGGAAAATAAATACATTTCAGCATAATCCTCTTCCCTGGGCAGTAACACTTTACTGTCACAAATATTCCATTATTGTCTTTTATACCAATTCTGACTTTATTGCAGCCCCTGTGGCAGTTGTTATTATTAATCTTTTTTTTTTCTTTATCCATGATTTTCTGCCAAATTTCCACCTTGAAATCTTTTTTGTCAAACTCACATGCTCCTTTCTATCCAAGTGTACGAAAGAACATTTTGCATGCTTTCAATGAACACTTAACTTTACCAGTGGACTGTCTACCTTTAAATAAATAAATAAACTAAATTGTGTACTGCTTTAAATGCATTAAAGTAATAAAGCTGCTGGGAAGGCAACTACTTGTACAACATATTCACTTCTTACAGCTTCATTCAATTTTCACTGAACTTTTTGCCAGTATATCTTTAAATGGTACTCAGTATCTTGTTCAATTCACTCAACAGATGGTGTTTGGACCTCTCCTGATTAATTGCTTGCACCTGCAGACTTGTTGCTTCCAAGTAAAAGCAGATGGTAATGAAAAAAGGCTACTGATTTTGCAGATGTATGAAATAATCTTTGGTCTGAACAGGGTGTTTTGCAATCATGATTAATACTTTCATTTGCAGATTTGTCTCCCACTGAAAGCCTTTGCTGATGAGGAAAAAAGTCGTTAATGACTCTTGCAAATACATTTTTCAATGCCTTTCATTGTTTTATCTTATTCTCCAAGCAAATTTGATTAAAAAGCGAGTTTAGTTTAAACCAAAAATATTAACCTGTATGTCCATCTCTGTGAGAAGAGAAGTGATTGTCTTAATTATGCATATGATATCCATTCCCCACCCCAGTTGGCAAGATCATGACCTTATATTTATTAACTTACTTCTGTTTAGCTTTTCTTACCTTGTTACAGTGTGTAGCATGGATACCTTACACTGAGGAGCAAGTACTTTCTTGCTTTAACATTTCTAATATATAGAGCAGTCACTCATAAGAGTTTCCCACCTCACATTTAAAATACCCCTGACTGCACACTGTCCAAAAAAGTGCATTGCAATCAAACATGAAGTTTTATACAGATATTAATAAGACTAAAAATGTTTTACTTGGTTTCTTCTTCACTACCTTCAGAATGCTTCTAAACATTAATGGCATAAAATGGGATATATACTTTAGAGTTCACCCACCAGTTTAATAGTCAACAAAATTCCAGTCTTTCTCAGCCACTACATTTTGCAAAGTCACTTTTTACTTTTGTTCATGTATCCAATGGGATTGATGCTTTATAGTCTCCCATTTATTCAGTAATTTCACAATGCTGCTGGTGGTCGTCGTCTTGATCAACTCCCTCTACCACCACCAGTTCACATCTGAGGTAGTCTTGATTCTTCTAGTTAACCCCTGTGCTTCGGTCTTTCATTCAAACATTTTCCTTTGGAACAATGAAAAAGGTTTCATTGACAAAGTCTCTTTGAGGGTTTTTCCATTCTCAGAAAAATGAAAAGATGAGTTCCCTTCTGCTTGGAAGCTCACTGTTGGCTAAACTATTTTTTTTTACTCCTTAGCTTGTTCTGCATGCAAAGATATATCTTTGATCCTCCAGGAAGAAATATCCTTAGGAAAGCTGGATATACCAGCTTGAATCCCATACCTGTCACTCAGCGTTCCCTGTTTGCTGGGATAAACTTGCTTCTCTTAAGCCTGGTGTACAGTGAGTAATTATTTTCCGCTAACACTCTGCTATCCCCAGTATGAATAACTTTCCTTCTGCTGCAACTTTGCAGGAGCAGCTATTTATTGGTGGTGTGATTGTTTCTTTAGTAAGATAGGTCTTTTGGCTGCTTTCTCCTGGCCAAATTTGGAGCATACACACAATGTGCCCTCTTAATTAAAAAAAGCCTACCATTTGCATATTTGTACTTTCATAAAATGAATGCAGTCTTTTCCTTCATGTGTCTGTGGTGCAGCAGAAAATGTGAGGTATTCTGTATGTGCACTGTCTTCTACCTCTACTACATTTGAAATCATTCTCTTTTAGAAACCTCATGCTCAGCTAGCCTTTTTTTTAATTTTTGCCCATTCAGTGCCTCTGAGTAGCTAGTATAAGTGTCTACCATTTTTCAACTTTTATTTGATTGTCTATAGTATTTCAGTGTTTCAATTATTTTAAACATACCTGAGTACATTTGACTTATTTATTTAGGTTACTTGAATCTGTTTCTTTTAGCAAAGCTAAACCTTGAACTGCTGTCTGCTAAACAACTGCAAGATTCTTTCCAGCAAAGTTATTTTCTTCACCTTTACTGTATGATTTTTATCTTACTTTCTTCAGAGTTCTTCTTTGATGGCATCCAAGCAGTGTAATTACTAGCCAATAACAAAATATTACCAAAATGTATAGATTTTACTGAGTCTGTTTTAATTTTTAGCTAGGGAGGCTCTAATTAACCTGTTGATCAGTGCGCAACCATCTTCAGTGCCCCCCACCACCACTACCTATCCTTTGCCAAGTCATGTTCCTCAAAGACTGAGCATCAAACACATACTTAATGTCTGGTGTAAGTTCAAGCCATGAGTGTGTGAACAAAGTACTAGGTGATTCCATTTGTAGCTCATTGCCAGGCCTAGCTCACTCCTCTACTCAGACCTTACCACCTTTTACTAGTTCATCACTGAGCACCAGTTCATAATCCAATGTCACTTGTATGTCACATATTTCATTTTGCACCATGCTTTGTTAGCTTACTGCAGTAGACAATAGGGTATGTGATCCTCCTTTACATTCTGGCTCCTTTAATGATTCAGAGTCCCCTTTTCTAAGAAGAACAAGAACAGTGAACCTGCCCCAGCATTAACCTGTACATCAGGTGTCTCTTCTTTTGACCTCGAGTCATTATTCTTTCACCTCAGAAGTGCCTGATGAAGTTTACTAAGCTTACAGCCAAAGGGAACCATTGAGAACTACAACCATATCACTCACTATTGGTGGGAAGTAGACAATGCCTTCATAAAACAGATTTTCCCCACACATCCTAGGTAAAAATTTACAATCACTCATCCAGTCGTTCAGAGTGGCTTTAACAATTGCTAGGAAAATGTTCTGCTTGAGATGTAAAGGTGGCGTATTTCATAAATGGGGAATATTTTGGGTTGGTACATGTCATGCCATCTAGTGTTGCTGTATTTGGGTCTCTAGAACAGGTGCTCTGCTTGAGTTCCTGGGGAAGAAGCTTGACAAACCCAGGATTTAACCCTCTCTAGAAGTCAGTCATTCAGGATGCCATCAGGGTAGCCTAGGAATACCCTAACTTCCCTTGTTTGTGTCTTTGACATCTAGCACCTTCTATAAGTCTGTGTCTAAGTGGACAGGTAACTTAAGCATTCTGATTCTCACTCCCACATGATTTCTTTGATCATGCTGTTTGACAAGCAGACTAGTGCTGTGGACATGTGAGGCAAGCGAGTATACTTCTTTACTATACTGGAGCCTTGGGCTTTCAACCACTTGTATCAGCTTTCACATTTCCAGTGCTCCCTCATTATGGAGGCAGTAGATAAGCTTGTGGACTTTCCTTAGTCTAGGTTGAAAGACGTTATTTTGGCAACTCTGTCTGTGGTGTTGACAAGTGGGATCCATTGTTTTCTTCTGTAGCTTTCACTGTCCTGATGCTTGGGTATGTTTGTGTACACTGTGGCATGGTTGAGATTTTTTCTTTCTTAAAGGAGAAGTTAAGGAGGATGATCTTGGATGTCCATTTCTTGAGAGTGGTACTCTTTGACTAGCATGAAAACATACCCTTATCTTTATGGAGGGTATTTACAGTCCCCCTCTTTCTATTTCCACTCCTTTCTGTTCTTAACCTAGCCCACTCCAAAAGAGGAAAATGTTTATTCACTAGCTAGGAAAGCCTTTCATTTATCTCACAGTGTGGGTGCTGCCAAATTCAGTCAAGAGGTTGACCTTGTTGCCACACTGCTGCAGTCATGACAGTAGTATAGCACTGCCTTTGGGCGCAATATTTCTCTCCACGTTCACTGTTGCTTGGAATGCCATCACCAAAGACATGATTGTCACATTCCAGAACTCGCTAGTTTCTCCCTGAATATGTAGGTTGATCAGTCTGTTTCAGCTGAACTCTTTTTATAGACTCAGACTTTACTACTCAGAAGAGCTGTAAAGGCTGCCCCAACTTTGGTGGAAGTGAAATTTTTACTATTTTATGTTCTGATCTGTGCATATTCATCCCATGCTGGAACTCTGCCTCTTCAAGCATTATATGGGCACTCTGCAGGTGATCATTCTTTTGTTCCAGTCTGCTTTTAGTGCATCACTTGACTTGATAAATACTTTTTGACAAATCATGATTTGCTTCCACACAGGTTTCATCAGGTTACTTTGGGTTGGCATCACTTCCAGTACAGTTTGTTGGTAGTTTGGTATTTCTTGTGGTATAGAATCTTCACCATAGTGTTGGCCATAAATTTGCTAGAAAATGACCTCCTGGTCTTCCTCTTCCTAGCTTACTGGCTCTTGGTAACACTGTTCAGGATCTTCCTGTGTATGTACTCTCTGAAGTGACCATAAAGTGGAAGGAAAACTTTTTTGGTCCCTGCTCAGAAAAAAAAGACTCTTATCAGGACAACGTTAGAAAATCTTGCATGGTTGTCATTTCGGTTCTTTGCAAAGGCAATGAGGTCATGGCTTTGTCAAGCTGGGTAGGGAGACAATCCAGGAAAGCAACTTCTGTGGTTAATGACTGCTGTGATCTTTTTTTTTCTCAATTTTTTTTTTATTTTTCAAATACATTTGAATTAATTCCATAGTATTTATACATAACATTTTAAATAACTATGTACACTATTTACATTAGCCTGACACTATAACAGATCTTAATGTATACAGTTACTTTATAAGTATGTCCAATCCATTATCAGAATGTCTGATAAATTATTGTATAGTGTCAATAAACAATAAGACTTTTCCCCAAGGGTTGTTGATAAATGGCTTTGGATAAATTCTTAGGTTTTTTTAATTTTAATTTCCAATAATGCTGTGGCCTTCGGTAGGCTATAGAAGTCTTCCAAAGTTGGTATTGTGTTTGTATTCCATCTTCTTGCTATACACTTCCTTGAAATTGCAAGTATAGTCCATATTAGATACATGTTTGACCTATTCAAATGAGGTCCTTCGTTCACATTTAATAATACAAGAGCTTTAGTTAAATAAAATGATTCATTAAATAAAGTTCATAGAAAGTTATTAATACCATTCTAAAATGGCTTAATTTTAACACAAAGAAAATGTGGTTCCAATCTGCACTGTGTACTTGCTCACATCTCCAACATATTCTTTTTATGGAAGAACTAATTTTACTGGGGTTAAGAATGCTCTGTGCAAGCATTTCCAATTAAAAACTTTCCAGTATTGTGTAAAGGATGTATATTTTATCGATAAGATATTTGTTTTAATATCTTCAGTTAACTGTATTAGGTGTCCTTTTGTTATATATTTCCAATTTGAGATTTTGGGTGTTTTATAGTTTAGCAATATTTTGTAAAATTTTGAAATACTCTTTCCCATGTCAAAGTTATATATGATTTCATATATGTATTTCATAAATTTAAGTATTTCTTTAAATGAAGAATTGTTAATTATTCTGCTTAAATCTTGTGAATATGACAGAATACTCTGTAAAGTTAGCCAGTCCTGTTGTGGAATTTTGTATGTTTTTATTACTTGCATATCTAAAACTTTTAGTTCTTTGATACATTGGAACCAACAAACCCGATGTTCACCATGTTTCACTGTTGCAGTCCTTACAAATGGGTTATCCGGCTCCCGGTAGCGCGCAGTCGGCCGGAATACCAAAGTCCTTGGTATCTATTGTCAGCTGCTTCCGGGTTAAGCCTGACGTCAGGTACAAAGGCAGGCAGCCAACGCCATTTCCTCAGTCTTTCTTGCTGCGGAGCCCGAAGCAGAAGCAATTTGCATGAGTGCCGGTCGAATGATTACCCATTTTCTCTCATCCCTTGATGAAACAGTTCCTCAGGGGAGTTAGCAATTTAAAGCCTCCCAGAAGGGCACCTACTCCTGCTTGGGGTCCTAATTTTGTGCTTGAGAAACTTACTCTGCCTCCCTTTGAACCTGCTGCCTCAGCAGATTTGAAGTTTCTCTCCTGGGAAACTGCATTTCTTTTGGCCATTACTTCAGCTAGAAGAGTGTGAGCTGCAGGCCTTAATGACAGTAGAGCCTGTTATCACTTTCCATGTGAATCGGGTTTCTCTTCTGACTAATCCCTCTTTTATGACTAAGGTGGTTTCTAGCCTGACCCTTAACCAGTCTGTCCACCTGCCTACCTTCTTTCCTAATCCTCAGAATAGAGGAGAAAGGTTGCTGCATTCACTGGATGTGCATAGGTAACTTAGACTTTACCTGGATAGGACTAAACCTTTTTCGAAAGACTGATCAGTTGTTGGTCAGTTTTGCTCCTGGAAGTCAAGGCAAAGCTATTTCTAAACAGACTATTTCTAAGTAGATTGCTCATTGTATTCACTTTTGTTGCTTACAGCATGGCAAGGTTCCTCCTCGGGGTATTAGGACCCATTCTACTAGAGCTACCGCTACCTCAGCAGCTTTTCTTAGAGGTGTACCTACTAAGGACATCCTGGAAGCAGCTACTTGGACTTCTGTTCACACTTTCACTAAGCATTACAATTTGCCCTTATTTTCTAAGTCCAGGCTGGTTTTTCCACTGCAGTGTTGCAGGGCATTCTTACCAATCCTTAATCAGTGATGGTCCTCCTCCCTTTTGTGTTTTTCCTGGGCTTTGGGAATCAGCCCATTTGTAAGGACTGCAAAAGTGAAACACGAACATAGTACAGTTGTGTACACTTACCATAAATGTAGATGTTCGAGTGTATTCACTGTTGCAGTCTTGGTTCCCCCCCCCCTCCATCCCCCCTTTTTTCTAGGGCACAGACTGGATTTTTTCCTTTCCTGGTCTTACTTTTTGGGGGCTTCTGACAGTTAAAGCAAGTAAAAACTGGGGAAATGGCATCAGCTGCCTGCCTTTGTACCTGACGTCAGGCTTAATCCGGAGGCAGCTGATGTCATATACCAAGGACTTTGGTATTCTGGGTGACTGCGGGCTACTGGGAGCCGGATAACCCATTTGTAAGGACTGCAACAGTGAATACACTCGAACATGTACATTTATGGTAAGTGTACACAACTGTACTTTCTGTACCCAGGAATTAATAATTTCTCTATATATTTTATGTTAAAGTTTTTTGTGACTATAAATGTTGTTAAAAGATCATATCATATTTTCAAATCTATATTTGCATTAATAACTTTCCTAAATGAGTTAACATAATTGTACGAGTTTTAGTGGGTTTAGTTATGTTATATTGCATACTAATACATACATGCCATGGCAAATTGTGTTTTATCTGTTGTTTGAAAATTTTTTTGTAAATCAAATTCATTTATTGATATTACACTTAGTAATTCTTTCCAATTTACAGAGTAATTTGGACTTATCCAGTCTGAGATTGTTTGATATTGATGCTTTTATATATGTTTCTATATCAGGAAAGTTTAATCCTCCCTGTTTCCATGGTCTGATATGATGTATTAAAGTTATTCTGTTTCTTTTGGGAAACCATAAAAATTTTATTAAGCATGAATTTATTTCTTTAAGTATATTCCTTTCTGGTAACAGTTGTATTGCCAAGGCTATATATAGGGTATTGGGCAGTAAAACCATTTTTATTAACTGTGGTCCATCTTCAGATGTTAATATTATTTAGTTCCATTTTTCCACAGAGATTTTAATTGTGTTGCTGATATTATTGATTTTGATTTATTGAAATAGAGTCCTGAAGTCATGTGAAATTTGTTAATTAATATATCTAATTCTAATAATGTCTCTTTTGTATTAGATAATATTAGAAATATAATGTAAATCACAAAGGAGGCGGAGTACAGCAGAAGTAAGAACAAAACTCCAGATTTAATTCCAAGAATGTGCACTTAAAACATACGGATGAGCGCTTTCACCATTACAGCTTCTTCAGATCCTTGTATAAAAGTCACAGTAGACCTCCCCTCATATAAGCAGCTCAATTAATCAATTAAAAACAATTAAGAACAATTAAAAACAATGCTGGAGATTTTAAAGAACTCTCCCATATTTGAGCATGTTAATGTAGAGTGAACCAAAAATAAAGCATACATAGTGACCTAAAACATGTAAATAAACATCTTGATAAGTTAATATTTGTAAGATATTAAATATTGATAAAATAACAACAACATATACTGATAGATAGTAATTCATTTTATGTTTCTGCATTGTCTCAACTTAGGTTTTATAGAAGCTCTATCATTCAACCCATGCCCCCTGTCAGCTTTCAAACGAATGATCCAGTCAGTCTCCTTAGATTCAGTGAGATTCATAATGTTACCACCCCTCTTATTCACAACAATTATCTCTAAGACCCTGGAACAAAAAAGTATGATCATTATCATTGGTGGTTATATGTTTTGCTAAGGCATTTTGTAAAGTGCCCTTTCTCATGTGGTAAATATGCTCTCTCATTCTATCCCTTAACGGACGGTTAGTTTTACCAACATAAAAACTCGGGCATGCCTGACAGGTAGCTAAATACACCACATTGGATGTCATACAATCTGCATCTGCCTTGATGGAGAAAATGGTGTGTAAATCCGGGTGTATAAACACCTCACTACTATCAATAAATGAACAAAAGTTGCAGTGACCACAGGGTTTAGTGTGACCAGTGTTCTTCATAGTCCTATCATGTGTGGGGTGGCAGAGCAATCGGTTAAGGTTGCTCTTATTCCGAAATAGGAAACTTGGTGTCTCCCCCACAATACGTTTCAAGTCATCATCAACCAAGAAAATATCCCAATGCTTACTAATAATTTCCTTTAACTGATGTTGATCAGAAGTATACAGAGTAGAAAATTTAATAGATCTATTTAACAAATGATCTCCAACGATTTGATCTTGGATCCTAGGTCCAAAGTATGGTGCACTTGAAGTGGTGCGTGACATACATGCTTCCTCCATGTATGGTATAATCTCGTTGTCCTTGTATCCCCGGGTCAGTAACCTATTTCTCAGATTGTCTAATTCTGAGATAAAGCCCTGTTCAGTGGGGTTCAATCTTGAGGCTCTAATGGCCTGTCCTTTCATTATATTCTTAAAAACGAATTGTGGGTGCATACTAGACCTCAATAACAAGGAATTGCAGTAACATGCCTTGCGGTAGACCCCCGTGTTTATCATATCATCTGTTAATCTCTCAATATATAGATCTAAAAAATCAATTCTATGTGTGGAATAATTCATGGTAAAAGTAAGGAATGCAGTTAAATCATTCATAATGGATAGCATTGATTCCAGCTGTTCTGATGTTCCATTCCAAAGAACAAAAAGGTCATCAACAAACCTTCTGTAGAACACCACATGTTCACAGAAAAGTGTGTTCTTGAATAAAACATGCACCTCCCAATGTGCAAGGAACATGTTGGCGTAGCTATTTGCACATGGAGTGCCCATAGCTATGCCATCACGCTGTTTATAGATCTGGTCTTGGAACACAAATAGATTGTTCTCCAAGACCAGTTCCAAAAAATGAACTATAAGGTCTATCAATACTGCAGTATAAGTACTGTGTGCTTTCAGATAGTTCAACACATAATCAAGTCCTATGTCATTAGGTATTACAGTAAATAGGGATTGAATGTCAAAAGTCACAAAAGTACAACCAGAGATTCTATCTTGGTGCCCAATACATTCATACAGATCAATCAAAAACTGCTTGGAATCCTTCAAGACTGTAACATTATCATTCAATACACATCTCAGATGTTTCTCCACAAAGACTGAAAGATGTTCAGTTACCCAACCACGACCAGAGACAGTGGGTCTCATGGGTGGGTTCTCCATATTTTTGTGTACCTTGGGGAGACCTTGTATAGAAATATGTCATCAACAAATTACTTTAGAATTGTATTCATAAACCTATATTCCTTTGATTTTTTTTTTTTTTTTATATTATAAATTAAATCTAACAATATTTCAATAGCCAGAGCAAATAGAATCGGTGACATGGAACATTTTTGTTTAGTGCCTTTTGTTATATGGACCTAGCTTGACACATGCTAAATTATTTGTATGTATATATTCTTTAGGAGATGAACAAAGGATGCAGGAAATTCAAATAGCATTAGGATTTTAAATAGTCCCAATTTAGGGAATCAAAGGCTTTCTCTATATCTAAGCCAGTTATGAGTGTTTTTCTTTTCTTTATTAACATAATCTATAAGAGAAATTATCCTTTTAATATTTGTGTGTCTATGATATATATAAATCCAGTTTGATCGTTATTTATTGATGTTAGGTAGTCCAAACTCACCTTCATTTTTACATATGGGTTCAGAGCCGATTTTCAAGCTCGAAGACTTCTGGTTGGCTCGTGGCTTAGCAGGTATCCCATGGTGCACCAGTGCAATCCCCAGATCTTGTTTGCCACGTCAACGAGTTTGGATGTTCTACTCTTGGCTCTGGCTAAGTTTTTGAAAATTTTCATTATTCTAGTATCTTTGCATAATTACTGTATATATACATTATAGGACTTATCTTTATTGTCTTGTGGTTGTTGTGTGACCTTTTTGTGGTATCCTGTGTACCAGTAGTTAGGTGCAGTTGCGCTTTACCTAAAACCGCTAATTTGGCAGTTTCGCCTTTCAATTCCCATTATTCTAGTATCTTTGCATAATTGTTGAATTTATATATTATAGGACTTATCTGTATTGTTTTGTGGTTGTTGTGGGATATTATTAGTGGTATCCTGTGTACTAGTAATTAGGCGCAGTTGCGCTTTCCCTAAACCGTTAGTTTTGGCGGTTTCGCTTCTCCATGTTATTTACAGTTAGGATTTACCTAAATTGCCTTGTGGCTTTGTTTGACAAGTTTAGTAGTCTCCTGTATTCAGTAGTTAGACGAACTTGCCTTTTTTCTTGTCTAGAGTATTAATTGGCGAGTTCGCCGTTGTTAATCAATAGGGGCTCCTATTGATTATTTCTTGTCAAGCTATTATTGTTGGCTGGTGGTCTTTAGCGGGAATCCGCTAAAATCGTAATTTCTTATTCTTGTTAATCACTTCCCTTGAGCAAGTGTGTGTCTGTGTGTGTGTGTTGCCTTCTTGGTCTGCTTAAATTAGAAGACCCGGTTCTTCACCGGGCTAGGCCCGTTTAACTTAGAGGACCTAGTCCTCGTGTTGCTTCCACTGTAATATGTTTAAAATATTCTACTGTATGACTGACTCTAGCTAGTGTTTAGTGCGAAATCTAGGTTTCTATTTTACACCAGGCTAGGCCCATTTAACTTAAAGGACCTAGTCCTCATGTTTTTTTCGTCTGTATCTTCTCTTTCCTTTTTTCCCTTTGATTGCTTGTGGCTTTTCAATGTCTAAGGATAGTAAGGAGCACAAACCCTCCCCTCTGGGTTTAAGAAATGCATGAAGTGCTCCCAGAAAATGTCTTTGACTGATGGCCACAGTAGCTGTGTCTGCTGTTTGAGAGCCATCCATTTGCAAGAATCATGTTTGTTTTGTCATGCTTTCTCTCCTAGATTGTTACAGGAGAGAAAGAACAAACTGAGACTCAGGGGTCTTTTGAAGCCAACCTTCGAGGAAGCTTTGTCTGGTTGTTTGGCTTCCTCGTCTAAGTCGTCTAAGTCAAGAACTGACTCAAAATCTTAAGGTGCAAAAAGGCCTTCTCTGGCACCGGCTACTGTTTCAGAGCCACCTGCCAAATTAATAAAACCTGCCTCCTCGACTCCTCAGTCTTCGGAGCTGAAGGAGAGCACTGTGATTTCGGAGAGCACTGTGATTTCGGAGTCGGTCACAGATACTTCGGTGCTGACTGCTGAATCCTTACTAATAGTTGACTCTGCTTCTCGGAGCTGGTCTGTAGAATTCGACCGGTTTCTGTGATGGTCAAATCTCCAGTGCCTGCTAGGTCCAGATCCCCAACCTTATCTTCCAGGTCTTCCAGGAGTCTTTCGGAAGATGTGGGGAGGGTAGTACTAAGACTCCTCAAGTCGTCTGCCCTGCCTACATTTTTGTTTGCTCCGACCCAGTCGGTCTTGGAGCCACTCTAACCAGTCTTATCTCCATCCGTGATTCCTCCTCCGAGCCATGTTGGGTTTTTCGGAGCAGGAGTGCTTGTTACCAATGGAAGAACTCTGTTCCGGCTCCCCTTGCTGTTGCATTGGAGCCGAGTTTGGCTCTGACACGTTCGGCTACATTCGTGTCCAGGGACCGAAGCTCTTCCGTTGGCGCCGGGGGGGAGTTTGAATTGATCCTCATCAGTTCTGAGCCTTCCTCTCGGTGTGTCCGCCAGGATGAGCTCGGACCCTGCATCTGTCTCGGAGCCGATGGCTCTGGCACTGTCCTTTGTCTCTTTGGAGCGGGGACGGTCTTCAGAGCCAGAGAGATTTGCTTTTGAGGTGATGAGTGTGCTGTCACAATCTACAGCCCCTGCCAGTGGTACAAGCACTCTTCCCCCCCAGGGCTCCCACTTCGGTCTCAGTCCCTACTCTCTCCGGAGACAACAGAGACTCACAGCCTCAGGAGCCACCGGCTGGTGGCCTCCACTCTTCTGCGGCATCCCCAGAAGGTCCTTTTGAGGAGCCCCAAGGAAGAATGTATGCAAGAGGAAGCATATTGACTCCCAGGATGAGCCTCTGACATCGGATACTGACCTCGATGAGTCGGAGGGGTCCCCTAAGTCGTCCTCTGATGATGTCTCCTTTGTGGGCATTCTAGAGATCCTTAAACAGAGGTGCGACTGGCCCAGTGTCAACCCTTCTGATTAGGAGTCAGTATACCTGAAGGCTTTCGGGTCTCAACCCTCTGCCTCTTGGGTGTCTCCTCCTTTCAATGAGCTAATGGATCTGGTTAGTCGGTAGGTGTGTGATACTCCGATGCCGTGGAGCCAGTACCTAGAAGACCAAATAAGTTCCTGTCTGCCCCTCCTGGAAAATAATTCTTGTCTAAGGTCTTTCCCGTAGATGCCATTGTGGTGGCGGCAGCCACGAAGAAGGAGTTGGCGGAGACTTCTTCCTCTGTACATCTGCCAAACAAGGAGTCTCGATAGATGGACAGATTTGGGAAGTACGTATTTAGTTCAGCGTCCTTTACACTTCAATCCCTGAACTATCTTACCCATTTCCTGAGGTTGCAGCGAGATCTCCTGAAGGAGTTAGGAGATTCCATACAGGTTGCTTGCCCAGAGGGAGTCCCGGATAGGATCTCTACTCAGTTATCCATCCTAAATTCCGTAGTTATCTCCTTCATGCGGCTGATGGAGCAAGCAGAGCAGCGGGTTCAGGAGTTGCCCTTAGGTACCACTCCTGGATGCGCTTGTGTAATTTTGCAGAGCCATTCAAGATGACCTTCACCAACGCCCCATTTGATGGTTCCTCCTTGTTTGGTTCCAAGGTGAAAGATACACTCGCTCTGTGTGAACAGGAAGGAAAGAGTCTCTCTGCCGTGGGAGTCCATTTTACCATCCCCTCTCGACCATACCCCAAAGGTCACTGTGGTTCAAAAAGTCCCAGGGCCTTTCGAGATGCACATAGTGACTCCTCCTTCAGAGGCAGAGAAGGAGGAAATGGTAGATGTCACCCTAGAGGCAGGGGCGATCCGCAATACCAGCAAGGCCACGGTTCCTCTCGAGGGCGGCCTTATCAGCGCTCCTGATGTGGGGCCTGACTGCGTTTCTCTGGGACTAGTCAGGGGTCGCATCTTTTTGTATTCAGGAGCCTGGCTAAATTTAACCCAAGACAAGTGGGTACAAAGAGTCATTACCAGAGGATATATCATACCCTTTTCCCTTTCACCGTTTGTTCCCAAGAAGATGCCAGATGTTCCACCCAATCTCAGGGGTCAGGCAACTGTGGAGATCAACAAGTTGCTCTCGAAAAGAGTCATCCAGCCTGTGCCAGCAGACCAGATAGGATCCAGAACTTACTCCAGGTTCTTTTTAGTCCCAAAACGAACCGGAGACTGGAGGCCAATATTGGACCTCAGCAGATTAAAAGAATCCGTGAAAAAGGCCAAGTTTTGGATGGTAACACTGCAGTCAATACTCCCTTTGTTAAGGAAAGACTATTTGATGTGCTCTCTAGATCTCCAAGACGCCTGCTTCCATATAAAAATGGACAAGGCATCAAGGAAGTATCTGCGCTTACAATTGGGAGCCAGCCATTATCAGTTTTGTGCTCTGCCCTTTAGTCTCACCACAGCCCCCCAGGGTGTTCACCAAATGCATGGCAGTAGTGACAGCTCACCTGAGACATCAGGGATTCCAGGTGTTTCCGTATTTGGACGACTGGCACCTGACCGCTCCCACCAGGCATCTACTTTCCCAAAACAGGGACATCACCATCCAGCTTTGTGCTCAACTAGAGATCTCCATAAATTGGGAAAAATCTGCATTACTGCCCTTGCAATCTGTGATTTTTATAGGCGCAGAGGTAGACACAGTGGATATGACAGTTCGTCTTCCCGCCGAAAGAGCACAAAACCTCGTCTCACAAGTTCAGCGACTTCTCCCACTTCGGAAGGTCAAAGCAAAGTGGATTCTTCAACTTCTTGGAACGATGGCCTCAACCATTCTGTTATACCTCTAGCCAGGTTGCATATGAGAATCCTTCAATGGCTACTATTCTCCCAGTGGTCTTTCCAATACTTACCGCTGAATCACTCTATTCTGCTTACAGAATCATGCAAGAAGGACCTTCGTTGGTGGATAGCCCCCAACAATTTGTTCACAGGAGCTCCTTTTGTGCCTGCCCAACCCGTTTCCACTGTGACCACGGATGCCTCTCAGGTCGGGTGGGGGGGCATTATCTGGGCTGGACGGTCCACGGCACATGGCAAGAACACGAGGCTCATCTGTATATCAACGTTCTGGAGATGAGAGCGGTGCTTCTGGCGTTGCAAGCACTTCAGGACCTTCTTCCTCCAGGGATGATTGCGATACAATCGGACAACATGTCGGTTGTGTGGTATATCAACAAACAGGGCTGTACCAGATCTTACCCACTCTGTCGAGAAGCCATGCGAGTTTGGAATGGGTGAATTCTTCCCAGCGCTTTCTGGTGACAACGCACATTCCGGGGACAACCAACGTGATAGCCGACAAGCTGAGCCGGGCAATCCTGCTGCCCCACGAGTGGTCTCTGAAATGGGAAATAATGGAACAGATTTTCCTAAAATGGGGACAACCTTGCTGCAACCTTTTTGCCAGCCCAGTCAATGCCAAGTGCAGCAATTATTTATCCCTAATTCCTCCTCCGGGGGAAGCACCCATAGACACTCTGGTACACGATTGGCCCACGGGACTTCTCTATGCCTTCCCTCCTTTTCCTCTAATCCCCAAAGTGATATAGAAAGCCAACCGACTGGGAAGCAAGTTGATCCTCATTGCTCCTTACTGGCCTCATCAGGTCTGGTTTCCCTTCCTCGAGCCTCTTTTTCTGTACGATCGTTGGATCCTGGACTCAGTTCCAGATCTACTGACCCACATGTCGGGCTCGCTACACCTCTCTCTCCACACCCTCAAATTGACATGGCTGATCCAGTTCCATCTCTAGTCAGGCTTCATGATGTTTCATCGTCAGTGTCCCATATTCTTTTATCCTCACACAAACCATCAACCAGAAGGCTGTATGACAGCAAGTGGAAAAGGTTTTCTGTTTGGGCACAGAAAATGAATGTGGATCCTTACACCGCTCCCGTTCCCGTAATTCTGGAATTCCTTTCAGAGCTTTTTCAGCAGGGATCTGCCACAGCCACCATCAAAGTACAATTGGCGGCTATTTCACATTTTTATTTGGGATCTCCAAATGTTAACCTTATGTCGCACAAGTTATGTAAAACCTTCTTGAGAGGAGCCACCTTGCTGAGACCACCTTTACAAGAACCTGTGGCTTCTTGGGACTTAAATTTTGTGTTGTCCAAACTAACATCCCCTCCTTTTGAACTCTCTCATTCAGCTTCCTTAAAGTATTTGTCTTGGAAGACTGTGTTTTTGGTAGCTATTACATCAGCCAGACGTGTTTCTGAGCTACATGCTCTGTCTATTCAATCACCTTATTTAGTTTTTCATAAAGACAGGGTTTCTTTACGTACCAGTCCTTCATTTGTCCTCAAAGTTTGTTCTTCTGCAACATTGAATCAGTCCATTGAACTCCCAGTCTTCTTTCCCAATCATAGCAATATAGCGGAATACCGTTTTCACCAGTTAGATGTTCACAGACAGCTGCATTTCTATTTGCAACAGACCAAAGAAATTCGGAAGTCAGACCAATTGTTCGTTTCCTTTTCTGATTCCAGATTGGGTTTGCCAGTTTCTAAGGTGACATTGTCTAACTGGATTTCGAGTTACATAGCTTTCATCTACAGCTCGGAGGGCAGACTTTTACCCCACAGGATCAAAGCTCACTCTATCAGGTCTGTGTCCACCTCTGCAGCCTTCCAAGCCAGGGTACCAATTGATCATATCTGTGCAGCAGCTACATGGGCTACCCCTCACACCTTTATTACTCATTATAAGTTGGATTTGACTTCTAGGGGTAGAGCATCCTTTGGCTCCACGGTGCTCAGGCGTATCTTCCAATGAGCCACCCAAGAATTAGGTGCTAGTGGCGCTGTCCCATATGTAAAAATGAAGGTGAGATTGGACTATCTAACATAAAGAAGTTATGTACTCACCATAACATTCCATGTTGGTAGTCCATCTCACCCTTCATTTTTACCAACCCTCCCTCCTGCCCCCATCCTGGAAGATCTGGAGATAATCTAAATTTCTTGGTTGTCGACCCTTTAGTATTGGCTTGTTGGTTAAGGGTTCTTTCTATCTCTTTCTATTGTTAGTGAGCAGCAAACAAGATCTGGGGATTGCACTGGTGCACCATGGGATACCTGCTTAGCCATGAGCCAACCAGAAGTCTTTGAGCTTGAAAATTGGCCGAGGAACCCATATGTAAAAATGAAGGGTGAGATGGACCACCAACATGAAACGTTATGGTGAGTACATAACTTCTTTTTTTGGACAGTGGTATTTTCATTCTGTTAGTTAATGTTGTCATAAATATCTTATAGTCATTATTTAATAATGATATAGGTCTATATGAGGTACAGAGGTTTGGAGTTTGTTTTCCTTTAGGATTGGTGTGATTAAGGAATATCTCCAAGAGGGTGGTATTACAGCTTGTGACTGAATTTCTAATAGAGTTTTATGGAAGAGGGATATTATCTTTGAAGGAAAAAGTTTATATATTTCCATAATTATGCCATCTATACCTGAAGCTTTATTATTACCCTCTTTTATTGCATCTGTAATTTTTTTGTAGGATATGGGTGCTTGCAGATCTTGCTTTAATTTTGAACATTTTTCATCAAGATTTAATTGATCGATATGTATATTTTCTTTTTGGAAATATTCCATATAGTGATTTCTATAGGCATCAAGAATGTCACCTATATCCAAGACATTTTTCCCTTTTTTTTCATGGAAGATGCTTTTAATGTTATTAGCTTTTGATTGTATTTTGATTCTTGTGGATAAATTATGTAGATATTTGGGAGAAGTGACCAAGGTACTAATTTTAGTTTTTCTAAAGCTAAGCTAGTTTTATGTGTTGGTATTTCGTTGTATTTATTGTTTAATACTTCTACATTCTTTTTCATCTCCAAATGATTTTGATTTTTTCAGGTTTTACTGACAAAAGGTTGGATTGTAGATCTAATAATTCAGAATCCCATTCTCTGATTTTTTTTATACCAAGTTAGGGTTTTACCATATATGTAAGCTTTTAATGAGTCCCATGTCATTATTTTATTTATCTCTATGGTGTAATTAATATCTAAAAGAACTGTAATTCAGATAATAACCAGGGTTTGAACTCTTTAATTTTAGTTATATATGCTGGAATTCTGGAGTTAAAGATTAATGGTTTGTACCCATTTTGAAGTTTTAGTATCAATAAATTGTGGTCTGAAAAGGGGCAGGGAGTGATTGAGAAATTAATGAATTTAGAGTGTAAGTCATGGGCAGCAAATATTTTTTCTATTCTGGTTTGGGTAACAAGTCTGTGATCTTGATGGGAAAACAATAAAGATTTAGCTTCTTTAAATTTGAAAGTATCTACAAGATGAAATGATTGTACTCACTTGTTTAAAGCTTTTGATACAGCAAAT
Organism: Protopterus annectens; assembly: GCF_019279795.1. Classification (NCBI taxonomy): domain Eukaryota; kingdom Metazoa; phylum Chordata; order Ceratodontiformes; family Protopteridae; genus Protopterus; species Protopterus annectens. Next base: position 263,456,316 of record NC_056742.1, on the reverse strand, counting down.
GTACACAACGGTCTTTTGTTTGTAGTTTCAGAAATGTCAAATATGCAGATGTTCTTCATTCCACATTGCTGCAGTCCTAACCATTGGGTAGTCCGCTGTCCAGTCGGCCCGAATACCAAAGTATATGGCTGACGTCGGTCAGGGCGCATTAGACTGACGTCAGGACGTCAGGGTACTAATGCGCATGACCGACGTCATATCCTCAGTCTTTTTTGCCGCATGGTCCGATGCAGAAGCAGTTTTGCGAGTGCAGGTTGGCGTTCTGAAATTTTCTGAAGTCGGAGTTTCAGACCGAATCAAAGTTGGCTAAGTACCCGTTAGAATATTTTGGTTTTTTCTTGCCTCAGTATTTAACCGGATGTCAGAAAAAGTGAATAACTGTATTTCTTGTGGGAAACAGATACCTCATAGGGATTACCATACCTTGTGTATACCTTGTTTAGGGCCTGAGCACGACGTTGTTGGATGCCGCTCTTGTGCTAGATTTAACAAACGCACTATTAAGAGAAGGTTAGACTGTGCCAGGTTAGTTTTTGGGAAGCGTTGTAATTATAAAATGCCGCGGATACTCCGGCGCCCGCTTAATCTAAAAGCGCAAGGACAAAGCAGCAAAGCCTAGAGTAGAAGAACCGGCAGTCCCGGACGTCGGTTCTTTAGAAGGCTCAGTGGAGCCAGAGGTTTTGCCAGGAGTTTCTTTGGAGTCTCAGGGAGAAACTTTGCTGTTACAGGATGTGTCCTCTCAGGAGGTAGGCCAGGCTGAAGGGGCTTCTCAGGTGGCTGTTCTTCCCTCCCTTCCTAAGGTGGTTAGAGCCTCCCCTTCTGTTTCCAAGGCTTCTTTGAGAGGCAGGCCAGGTTTAACTTCAGTAGGGGTTTCTCCTAGCTCTTCAGGATCTGTGCCTAAGAAACATATGCTTAAAATGGCAGAAGATTTGATCACTATGATTAGAGGTTCTATGCCCCCTCCTGATAAGAGGCCTAGGGTGGAGCCTGAGTTTGAGAGTTTTGAGCAGTGTTCAGAGGCTTCTGAGTCTTCGGCTGAAGACTTGCAGGAGTTTCCTCCTTATTCTGATTCTGATGTGGATGATTCTACTCCTTCAGCTTCTCCTCCTGAGGATTTCTCATTTTCAGAGACTCTGCATTCCATGAGGGAGCATTTTAAATGGGAAGGTCAGGATTTCTCTGATTCCAGGAAGAGGCTTAGGGAATTCTTGTTTTTACCCCAGCATAGGCCTTTAGCTATACCTCCTGTTCTGACTGTGGTGGAAGATGTTTTCGCAGAGGCTTCCTGAACCCTGATTCTTTGCCTCCGGCCCGGTTAAACCGGATAGGTACTATAGGGTGCCTGAAGCTCATAAGTATCTTTTAAGAGTCCTAGGGCAGACCCTGAAACTGTCTCTCAGGGGCCTAAAGGTGTTAAGGCTTCTGTTGTTAAAAATCCTGTTCCTCCTGATAAAGAGGCAAGGGCTTTGGATAGATGGGGAAAGAAGGTGTATACTTCTTCCACTTTAGCCATGAGGGCGTTGAATTGCCAGTTTCACATGTTAAAATATCAAAATTATCTCCTTTCCCAATTGAAGTCTAAGGTGGATGCTCTGGCGGAAGGTATTGAGTGTAAAGAGTTGCAGGATTTAGTTCATGTGTCTGAACAGGTGGGTAAGCATTCATTGCAATGTGGTTTTGATGCTGTGCAGGCCTCCTCGAGGGTGGCTGCCACTGGTTCTGTTCTTCGTAGGCACGCCTGGTTGAGGGATCAGAATTTAGCTGAGCATGTTAAGACAAGGATTTTGGATGCTCCTTTACAGTCTGACGTGTTGTTTGGTTCGCCTGTGGAAGCAGTTTTAAAGAAAATGGAGGACAAGGCTAAGTCTATGCAAACTGTTAAAGATTTTTGCAGGTGCAGCCTCCAAGTTTAGTAGAAATTGGCCTACTAAGGGATGGACATATCCTGCTTATGATTCCCAGTCTAGGGGTAGGTCTAGACGTGGTAGGGGCAGAGCTCAAGGTTCTTTTAGGCCTAGAACAGGGAGTTCACCTGCTCAGACTTCTGGGAGGGCAGGGGTCAGTCCTTTCAGAACAGACCCAATGACCTGCCTTTTCAGCTGCCAGTACATTCTCGCCTGGCAGCACCTTTGGGAGGACGGCTGGCTCTTTTCAAAGAAAATTGGGATTTAATTACCCAAGACAGATGGGTTTTGGATATCATTCACCACGGTTACAGGTTTTACTTCCATACCTTGCCTCCTTTCAAAGGCATGCCAGACATTCCTCCTCTGCAAAGAAAAGAGGCTCACAAGCAAATTTCTCTGTTACTCCAAATAGGGGCCATTCAGCCAGTCCCTGTGCCAGAAAGGGGCCTAGGATTTTATTCTCGCCTGTTCCTAGTACCAAAGAAGGGGAACACGTGGAGACCAATTTTGGATTTATCTATCCTCAACACTTATCTGGACATTCCCAAGTTCAAGATGTTGACGCTACAACAGCTTTTACCTCTGCTGGGCAAAGATCACTGGATGGTAACTTTAGATCTCAAGGAGGCTTACCTTCATGTACCTATCAGACTAAGTTGCAGGAAGTATCTGCGTTTTCGAGCTGGAAATTCCCATTATCAGTTCTCTGCATTGCCCTTTGGCTTATCTACTGCGCCCAGAGTGTTCACAAAGGTTCTGGCTCCAGTGATAGCTTACTTCAGGCTAAAAGGAATTCAAATCTATCCTTACTTGGACGACATGTGCTTTCTGGGTGTGAGACTGAATACAGCAGCCCAGATGGCCTTTTTAACCCCGGACAAACAAAAGAATCTTTCCATTTACTTCCATCACCTATCTCTTCAGTCCGGGCTGACTGCAAGGACAGTCCTTCAAGCCTTAGGGTTCATGGCATCTTGTATTCTGGTGCTTCCCAATGCCAAACTGCATATGAGGAAGCTGCAATGGTATCTCAAAAATGTATGGACACTGCACTGCCAGGATTTGGACACTGTCATTCAAATAATACCTTGCATTCAAAAGGAATTTTTGTGGTGGGCTCAGGAATGTCACCTAAACAAGGGACTCTCTGTGACCCGGCCAGAGGCGAGTCAGATTCTAACGACAGATGCCTCAGACATAGCTTGGGAGCTCATCTGAATGGAAAGTGGATACAAGACAAGTGGCCTGCCAGACTACAGCATCTACATATCAACATGAAGGAGATGTTAGCAGTCCAGTTTGCATTAATGGCTTTCAAGGAGTTACTTCTTCCAGGGCAGGTGTTGATTCTAACAGACAACACAACTGTCATGTGGTACATCAACATACAAGGGGGAACACATTCTTACCCTCTATGCAGGCAAGCAATGATTTTATGGGAGACTGCGCTCAGCTTGCAACTAACTCTTCAGGCAAGGTTTCTGCCGGGAGCACAGAACTCCTTAGCAGATGTGTTAAGCAGGCAAATCATGGATCCCCACGAGTGGAAACTGGATCTTCATGTATTTCGGAAATTGACAGTGTCATGGGGAACTCCAGACATAGATCTGTTCGCTTCTCCACTAAACCACCAGCTGCCAAAGTTTTGCACGAAAAGGTTTCAACACACAGCTTGGAAAGTGGATGCTCTTTCTTTCAGTTGGAAAAATCTTCATGTGTATGCCTTTCCACCTCTGCCTCTTCTCCCAAAGGTACTCCTGAAGGTCAGACAAGACAAGCCAAGGATGATTTTAATAGCTCCAGATTGGCCTCGGCAACATTGGTACCCATTACTGAGGAGTCTGGTAAAGAAGCCTCCATGGCCTTTACCTTTGATTCCACACCTATTGTCTCAGAGGGACGGTCATCTACTCAATGTCAAGCTTCACTCTCTTCATCTAACAGCCTGGCATATTCTGTTTTGAAACACAGCAGGTCTCAACTTCCTCAACAAGTTTTGAATGTGATTATGGAAGCCAGAAGACCTAGTACAAGGAAAGTGTACGCAGAAAAATGGAAGAGATTTTTATTTTGGAGTGCAGCAAAGGATTTGGAGATTTCTGAGCCTAATTTGAGTGTGGCTCTTCAATATCTTACTGAGTTACTAGACAAAGGTTTGTCTTTCTCTTCCATTAAGATTCATGCTGCAGCAATTTCAGCTCACTATGATTGTGACCCACCATTGTTTTCGCATCCTTTGTTCAAGCAATTTCTTAGAGGGGCAAAGAATATAAGACCCCCACGTAGGGCTCCTACTCCTGCTTGGGATCTCAATTTTGTGTTGGAGAAACTTACTCTACAACCTTTTGAGCCTGCGGCTACTGCTGACTTGAAATACTTGTCATGGAAGACTGCTTTTTTGTTGGCCATTACTTCTGCAAGAAGGGTTTCTGAATTGCAGGCCCTTATGGCGGTAGAGCCTTTTTTGATTTTCCATAAGGATAGGGTATCATTACGTACTAATCCTTCTTTTATGCCTAAGGTGATTTCTAGTGTGGCTTTAAACCAAACTATTCATTTGCCTACTTTTTATGCAGATCCTCAAAATAAGGGGGAAAAGATTTTGCACACTTTAGATGTACACAGGCAGTTGCGTTATTATTTGAGCAGGACTAAGGATTTTAGACAGTCTCAGCAGTTGTTTATTTCTTTTGCTTTGAGTTCTCAGGGCAAGCCTGTGTCAAAACAAACTATTTCTAAGTGGATTGGGTTTTGCATTGCATTTTGTTATTCCCATCATGGCAAGGAGATTCCAGCTGGGATTAGGCCTCATTCCACTAGGGCTACTGCCACTTCAACTGCATTTCTAAGGGGGGTGGCAACTAAGGATATTTTGGAGGCAGCTACTTGGAGTTCGGTGCATACTTTCTCTAAGCATTACCACCTTCCTCTCTACTCTAAATCTAGGGCTGGTTTTGCCACAGCTATTTTGCAAGGCATGTTGACAGCTCCTGCTTCCTTATGATTTGCCAGCCTCCCTTACCTCTGCTTTGGGATTCTACCCAATGGTTAGGACTGCAGCAATGTGGAATGAAGAACATAGTACAGTTTTGTACCTACCATAAATGTAGATGTTCGAGGATCCACATTGCTGCAGTCCAATTTACCCTCCCTCCTTCCCCTCTGTGTTTAGGGGTGATTGTGTGGTTGAGGTTATACTCTTGTAATTTTGTATATATTGTACATATTTTTGGTGTAGGAGTGTTTGGTGTTTTTGGTTTTGGCCTTGTCTTTTAGGGTCTTCTGACATCTGGGGCAAGAAAAGACTGAGGATATGACGTCGGTCATGCGCATTAGTACCCTGACGTCCTGACGTCAGTCTAATGCGCCCTGACCGACGTCAGCCATATACTTTGGTATTCGGGCCGACTGGACAGCGGACTACCCAATGGTTAGGACTGCAGCAATGTGGATCCTCGAACATCTACATTTATGGTAGGTACAAAACTGTACTTTAAAATCTCCTCCTAATATTAAGTTGCCTTTATAATTATTGGAAATGAAATCCAAGTGTTTTTTAACAGTTCCTGTTCCAATGCCTGGGAACCACTATAGATTGGCCAGGGTCCATATTCTGTTATTATATTTAACTATTACTAATGCCATAAGGCTTTCTTTATCTTCATACTTATAAATGATTTCTGGGTTAATCACATTTGTTTTCCATAAAATTGTTACCCCTTTTGTCTTTGTCTTAAGTGAATTGCACCAATATATATTCCTTAGGATTCCATTTGTAATTGTCATTTGTTTTGAAATGAGTTTGTTGAAGGAAGGCAATTTGTGCTTTGCTCAGTTTTAAATATTTCAATAGATTTGATCTCTTGCTGGGATTATTTAAGCCATTGGTATTTAAAGAAAATAAAGTTAAATCCATCTTAGGTTATTTAGACTATGTATTTTTTGTTTTATTGTGATTATTAAATGCTTTCCTCTGATAACTATAAAGTATATGTTTGAGCTTTTAAAGGAAATTATCAGTTTTAAACTTTGAGTATTTGCCAGTAAAGTAATGTTTTGGTCAGGCATGCTAAAAATGTTTTTGTGAAATAAATTTAAATTAATAAATGTTAACAAAATTAAGATCCGCACTAGCCATGGAATGAAAATCTTTCCTAATCTGATGACAATCCAGAACATCTGAGCTCCATAAATTGAATTATCATATGGAGAATATTTGTAATAGGAATAAGCAATGTTTATATTATTTTGAACAGATATAGTACTATTGTAGATTAGACAGAATTCTAATACAGTATAAATGTGTACTTATTGTATAAGTAGTTAATATTTACTTGAAAGATGACAAGCAATTCAGTCATAGTAAAGTAGGATGTATTATATATAAAATCTCAGTAAAAGATTATAGCACACAGTTATTTAACATATTCACCCTTATTGATGAAGTCTTTCAAAATGTATTACGTAATATAAATAGATGGTAATAATATTGATACCCAATCTTTATAATACAATGTATTTACTGGATATATCAGAAGTTGTATTTCATTGTTTGCCAGCATTTAAGTAATCACTTTGTTGCTAACTTGCTTAAAGCATCAAGTGTGTTTTATGTGAACATTTATGAAAGTTAGTACATTTTAATTATGGGTGCATCCCTCTTTCCCCCATTTCCTACACACAAAGATTTTCATCTCTGTCATTTCTTATTATAAAATGAGTGAGATTATAGATTAAAAGCAAAAAAATTCACTTATTGTGATTAATGATTACAAGTTCCCTTTCCATATTTATAAATTGCCATTTTATGGCATATACTAAAAGTTTCTAGATTTAAATGGCAGCATTCTATTTTGTATAATATGCAAAGGTTAAACTGAGTGATTATTGTCAATTTAATACTATTTGTTCAGAATATGATTGTTACATTCTGTGACATTTCAAGTTCAGGCTTCTATTGTTTCTCTTGAACAACTTTGTCAGTTTGATGTCATGTATAAAGCATTAGTTACCTTGGTAACTGCTTAAGTATTATATATGGTTAAGATGGGTGACAAAAACTACAATTCAAGTTAAAGCAATTACATGACTTGTTATGCATATTTACTTATATAAGAAAATCATCATGTTTCCCCTTGATGCTCAATGTAGTGTATGTCATTTATGACAAGTTAATACAGTAGTGTTACGATGCACAAGCCCATGTTATTAAATTCGGTTTTTAATATCTAAATTCAGCAGACTGCTTCAGCTTATATGAAGATTATATATGTTATGTCAAGATTTACTAAAATCATGCATTACATAACTATTGTGTGTATTTTTTTTTTTTTGGCTGTTGCTTAATTATTTGAGAGACCACAAGCTGTAGTGCTTATTCTAATTATTAGCTCCATCCAAGCATGTTTATATAGTCCATAGACTAAATTTTGAGACCCTTCTAGTTTCTTATTTGTTTACATCCTTACATACACACATATCAGTATTTCAAGTACGGGCAACAATGCCTATCCAGTTTTGCCAGAATACCATTCACTAGTTCATGTGGTGTGTTTCCAGGCTGTTCTTAAAATATCCAAACCATTATTTGTCCTGTTCTATTTTACCAGCCTGTTCCATGCAGTGGCCACTCTGCCAGTGAACCACTCAACACACCTTCCATTCCCACAGATATTTCCACGAAGGAAATCTGATGAGACTCTAGCACTTCTTGGCAACCCCCAACACCCCTAGAATATGCTATCCCCATATGCCCAACATGTCCAAGCAAGCTCACCTCCCAGAACACTGCATAGGGTACTGCATAAGACCAAGTGCTCTTAGTTTTTCACATTAACTCATATTTCCACTCTTATGTAAGTTCTTAATGTGTTTGGACTAAAATATATTTTAAATATGCACTTATTTTTTATTTATTTTTTTTTTATCAACAATCAACTTAATGAGCTAAACGAAGTGTTGGGAGACCATCAATATGTGTACATGTGGTTTAAAACAGCCCTTTTATTATATATATTTGTCTATGTGTGTGTATGTATATATATATGTGTGTGTATGTATATGTGTGTATATATATATATATATATATATATATATATATATATATATGTATGTATGTATATATATTTTTTTAAACCAAACCCTTCATTGCCGAGAATCATCTCAGAGGCTCCTCAGAGCCTTTAAGCATTATCGTCACTCTGTCTCAGTTACCATAGCAACCTGGGAGCAATTGTTTCTGTTAGTGTGTCTGTGTACTGTATACCAGAGGCTCACAATGCACCTGAAGCAAAGCTTCACTTCACTGCAACTTCAAGCCTAAATTCCCTCACTTTCAGTGAGGCAGCAGCCAGGAAAAGAATGGAGAGCAAACAGATAATAAAAAAAAAAAAAAAAACTTAAAAACTCACAACAAGTCGCCACAGCAAGACACAACACGTTCTTCCACTCAGCAGATGTATAAACAAAGTATTCTCTTCCAAAATATCCCAAATCACAGTTTTATCCACCCCCTTTCCCTGGATCCAGGCTAAAACACCAAATGTCTCTTCCATCTTCCTTCTCACAAGCATCAGTAAACCTCGATCACAAGCTGCAACCCACAGCTTCCTGGAGATGAAAATGGCAATGTACAACAGCTGCATTCACACACACCATGCCAGGCTTAATCAAACAGCTCTTGAAGCTGATACCTGCCATAATTGATATTAACTATGTTTAGACAGAATAATAATGACATTTGTACTAGCTGCCAGACACAGCTGCATCCATGCACACCATATCAGGATTGATCAAACAGCACTCGAGGCTATACCTGCCATAATTGATGTTTACTATGTTTAGACAGAATAATAATGACATTTGTATTAGCTGCATCCATGCACACCATATCAGGGTTGATCAAACAGGACTCATAGCTGTGATGTCTGCCATAATTGATATTAACTATATTTTGACAGAATAATGATGACATTTGTACTAAGAGCTTGCTACCACTATTTAACCAAGATATACATGGCATTTCTAAATCATATTTTAACTGAAGAAGGCATTAGTCTCCATGACAGCAGTTTTTTCAAAACACTCTAGTGTTACTGCTATTATATATTATCTTAATTTGTTACATTTGAGTCTGAACTCTGATGAATGGTACCTTGTTGAATTAGTTAGTTAATTAGGTAAAATTATTATAAGTAAAATCAATGAAAAATGAACAGGATAAGTATTCATTGAGTTCAAGTAGGGGAATAGAAACTTCTATGTTTGTATTATATGTTCCTTTGTTTGGCTTATCTTCTTCTTCTTTCAGCTTTTCCCGGTTAGGGGTCGCCACAACGGATCATCTGTCCACTCATGATTGGCAGTGGAGTTTTACAGTGTTGAGTTACCAGCCTGGCACCCAACCTTCCACAGAAGGCACACACACACACACACACACACACACACACACACACACACACACACACACACACACACACACACACACACACACACACACACGCAGTCACACCTAGGGTTTGGCTTATATGTAATGTAAATAGTAACCCATCTTGACCTACCTTTGTTTGTGAAGAATTATTGGACTCTTTGAGCATTCTGAATAAATCTACTGTTTCTCAGTTGTTTAAGGAAACCCTCCTTTTAAAATAAAAACAGATGACAAGTGATGTACCATATCAGTTGATACTTTGAGAGATGTAATTGTAAGAGTTATTTTTTGGGGACAGCATTCTTGGAATCAGTTTTTTGTTTCTTCTTTCTAGCATCAGTCCAAGGATTTGTTTCTTTTATTCTTTTAAGTGTACGGGCCATCCATTCCATTGGTTCTGGGATGTACACTATGTTTTTTTTGGTGAATGTAGTAGCTTCTTCTAAGTCATTAAATGTTCTCTTCTCATTGGCAAAGCATATTTTTTATCTTGGCTGGAAAGGCCAGCTGTGCTTTAAAGTTGTTTTGTTTCAACAGTTTTATTATTGGCCAGACTTTTTTCCTTTGTTCTAGTATTCTGGAAGAAGAATCATTGTCAAACCTTATCAGGCTTTGATTGTATTTTAATGTTGATTTTCTCCAAGCAGATTTTAGTATTAGTTCTTTGTCCAGAAATGAAAGAAATGTTATAACTATGGATCTAGGTGCAGTATTTGTTGAGTTAGAAGCAGGTTTCCTCAGTGCTGTATGCTCCCTTTCCATTCCAAATGAAATTCCCTCTTTCAAGTCTAAAAATTCAGGAATCCGGGTTGTTAAGAATGAAATAATGTCTTTTCCTTCACTGTTTTCAGGCAGAACAAATATCCTTATGTTGTTTCTCCTTTCCCTGTTTTCTAAGTCATCTATTTTGTTAAGCAGCCATATTTTGTTTAAGCAGAAATTCTTTTTGGAATTCTTCCTCTTTGAGTCTCCCTTCAATGTGATTTAGAGAAGTCTCTATATTTGTTATTTTTGTATGGTGTTGCTGTAATAGTTCCTTAAGAGTATCCGTCTGTTTTTGAGAATTTAATTTGAGATTTTCTGAGTCATTTTTAAAGCCATCCATCTTCAAAGATAGTTCCTGTAAGACAGATGTCATCATTTGCAGTTCTTTTTTTTTAAAGCAGCATCTGGATGAGAATTTCTTGAGTTGTTCATATTCAGTGACTCGATATATCTCCAGGTTACTTGACAGGAACATTTTTGTGTATCTTCACCAAAATTGATACTTATGTAGTTTAGTAGTTTATGTATAGATTTCTGATGTTTTAAACTTGAAAATAATAAAATTTTCCTATATTATTATAGTAGTTTATGGAGCTCTCAAAATTCACTGCTCTCAGTTGGCCGTCTAGGCTCCGCACTGCTGTGATGTTCATGGTGTCATTTGCACTTCATAGGATTTGAATACTGCAGTGAAGTGTCAGTTTCAGGTGATCATTTGCTCACTGGTGATCTTTTAATGTTGGACCTTGACTCTGAGCCTTGTAGTAATGAACTAGCCACATCAACCTTGTGGTCTTCTCTTCCTGCATCTGAAGTGCTGATGACAAAAGAATCAATTACAAGTTAGTGACCTCACCTAACCTCCCACAGGGCAAAGTGTGTATGGCCCTCTCTGAGCAGCGAGAGCTCCACATTAACTTTTAGGAGGGTAGTGCTGCTGACCCCTAATGCCTTAGAGAAGAAGCTGCTACTGGAGCATTTCTCATGTAGTCATAAAACCAGTCCATTGTGGTACCTAATCAAACCAAGGGGCTCAGGTTATGTCCCCCTGTGCTGAGAGGTTACAAGGGGCATCATTTTATCTGAGAAGGTGAGTGAGCAAATGTTTACTCTTAGTGGTCCCTCCTATCCTTCACTTGAGCTGTGAAATAGGGGATTCTTGCCTAGTCAAGGTCTTATAAAAGTAGAATACTACAGATAACTGACCTGTTTACCAGTTGGTACAATACAGTACTCCCCCGTCATCTGTTTATTAGGTTGGAGAGAGAGTGTAGCTTTGAACTTGTTCTTTTTCTCAGCATGGCAGTTAATTATACATAACTCTCACTGATCCCATGCCTCATTTCAAAAATCAGAGAGAGCTCACAACTCATTTGTGGTGGTGAATGGCTTGGTTTCAGTGTTCATAGGCTCAGAAGTACTTACTAGGCTATTGATCCTTGAGGGTCTTGAAACACTTAGCCATGCATTCCCTTGAAGTTTTTAACTCATTTATATTTTAAGTATGAAAATCCCAGAGACTAGCATAACACTTGCATTTTACCCCTATCCATGAGAGGCAAGGGTGTGAAACCAGGGAGTGAATATGCAGTTACCCATTCATTCATCCAGATTACATTTGAATAGTGTAAGAGAATTACTTTGCTTTATATGGAGAGCAAGACAGTTACAAAGAAGTGGTATTCTCTGTGATACATATCTATCCATCCAGCATGTTCTGTTTAGGTTGCAAAAGTGATTTAGATCTTTTGGGTTGGGTGTATTTCACTTAGAAGAGGGACAAGGCTTTGAGATGTTCTCCATGGTTTTTATGCTTTAGACCTTTCATTTTCTTGGTAAGAAAGACACTGGGCATTTGTCTTGTGTCAAGTGCTTGGACAAGTGCATCTCGACGAGGCCATTGCATTCATCGATTGACCTGAGTGTGGAACACAGTGCAACAATCACATCCCTGGACTTGAATGCCTTACCCTTAGTAATAAGCTGTGGAGTGAAGTAGCTCCTACTAATAGTAGCTATGCGGTCATCAAAAGGCAGTTTGTTGTCAACTTACATTTTTAGATCACTAACTAATGGATCAGTTTTCAGGGACTTGTTGTCAGTGTGATGATTACAAGGAACTATTTACTTGCCAGAAGATACTGTTGTACAATTCTTGGCATGCATTTTTAGTCCATGGTTTTCAGACCAGGTATTGGCTTGGGAAATGTTCCCTTGAGGTTCTTGTCCTCTGTAGAGTTGGATGGCACAAAATTTGCATTTGCCTGCAAAAGTGGTCAATCATATATCTTTGACAGTAGCTTTGACCTCGAAGTAAATGCCAAACAGGCGTGACTTAAGGGCTGGACCTTAGGGTACACTTCTAGTGACAGGTCTTTTGGAGAAGTTAGAGCAGCCTACTGTTAAATACTGGGTTCTATTTATGAGACAATTTGTTATTTACCAACTTGCATGTGGATTAACATTTAGCTGGGATAGTTTATCTATGATACCTAAGAGTTGGGCGGTAATGAACGCCTTTGCAAAGTCTAGATATGCAGTATGCAATGATTTCCTTCATCCATTGCTTTAGTAACTTTCTCAAAGAAGTCAACCAGAATAAGTAGGCAGGATTTGCCCTTAACCAGTCTTAACTGGCTTGGGTAAAGAGTTTGTAGGTGACCTATGTGCTTGTTTATCAATTCCATAATGGTTGTCTCCATAGCCTTACATACGAGCCTGCCCTACCTTTGTGCAAGAGGATGATATTTGCTGTTCTCCATTCATCTGGCAAAAGGTTTGTTTGGAGGCTGACATGGAATAGCCTCTAAAGGGGGCCTGACAGGTTCTGTTTCAAGCTGGCCAGCAAGCAGCCTGGTATGTTATCTGGCTCCGTAGAAGCAGTGGTCTTGGCCTTTGATAATGCCTTGAGGACTGGTCCATGAGAGATTCATTGGGGACTAGATGTAGGTATGAGATCTGAGAATGAAGGGGAGAGGGTGGTGAAGTTAGAAGCTAAATTTATCTACTAATATATTGGCTGTATATAATCTGGGTCCAAGTGTGATATCTTTTACTGTTAGCTCTGCAGAGTGCTTGCCATTGTTTCTAAGGTATCTAACATAGTTAAAGAAGACTCTGTGGATGGTTGTTTTTACATCATATCTGACTTTCGTTGATTTGATCAGTGTCCGGACTTCATGGGTGAGTTTAGCAAGACCTTTTTTGCATCTTGAGTGTTACATTTACTTTTATGTGCAAAGAGTTTTTTCTTTTATTATAGTGTCTGTTTATGTTTGGGTTCCACCATTGGAGTTTATTTTCAAATTTAGCATTATATTTACTTCACAGTGGGACAGATACATCCATGCAGCTATCTACATGTACATAAAATTTGATTGTAAAGAATAAGCAGTGGGGTCATCCGGTTAGAAGATGATGCTTATTGAATCCAGGTCATCACTCATTTTCATTGATTAGCCATAGCTGAGTTTGTAAATGCCGAAATATTGATGCATGTTTCTGATTTCAGTATTATAGTGTGACTGATTTGTGGCCTGATATGAGCAGGGGAGGAGTAACAATAGGTGGGAGCAGAGCTGTTCCATTATTGATGAGCAAGTCCATGATGTTATCACCTTTTGTTGGGGTGTAAACTAAATGGCCATAGAATTTGTATTGATGAAGTCAAGAAATCCATGGCATACCTGTTGGAGGATATACAAGTTTCCCAATTAAAGGAGGTGTAGTTGAAGTCCCATGGGAGAATGTTGTTCTGATTAATGAATAAAGACTCCATACTAGTGAAGTAGGAGTTATGGGCTGAGGGGGGTTCTGTAGTTAGTCTTGATGTGATACGTAGGATTGTTAATGGTAAATTGCAAGTGGAAGAGTTCCAGATTATTTTGTCTAGGCAGTGTGGAGGTGAAGTTTTTTTTTTTCCCTTTACAAGTTTGGAGACACCACCTCCTTTAGTGCCTTCCTCTACTGCAGTGTTGTCAATAGTCCTTAATGGTCTCCATATAGATGCATATATCGGTGATTTCCAGGGTAAGGAGTGCTTGGAGGACGTGGGGTGTGTTTTTAAAGTCTCCTTGAGCAGCAATACCATTATTATACATACCAAGAAGAAAAATTCAAACTGTACAAATAGAATAATAGCTGCAGAAAGCAGTCCGAACAGTACCCTCTCTTTGTCCTGTATCGTTTCCGCTTCAGTTGAAATAATGGCTCTCCACTTGTCAACTGTTGTAAATCATTTAATAAAATATAAATGAAGTGGATCCAAATGGAAATACAAATGGTACAAATAAAAACAAATAATATAAAATTAAGTGCTTTTCGTCTTCTACATATGAAAAGTTCCTCAGACAAACTGTTCTCTCCTGATATTTCTCTGTATATAACTTCCTTTTGTATCACATGGTTATATCAATTAATGAAACGAACCCAATTAGTGATACAAATAGTACACATAAAAGCAAATGGATATAAAATTTGTTACTATCTTAAATTCGTTTAAAATACAATACTGTTGACATATGCACTATAGCATTTGCTGACATATTTATGTTTACATATCTCTAAAGTGCATATATGCCAACTTATTCAATTCTTATTTGATTTCCTACATTTTACTTAAAAATGATGAAATCTAAGAGCAGTTATTTCAGTAACGTTTACTGAGCATGTTAATTTGTTGTTCTTGCGTACCTTTTAAAGTGATGCATACGCTCACTCTACTTTTTGACTTTTAGAGCGAGTCCAACTAACTGGCCAAATAACAACAAATAAATATATGGAATTAAGTCAGCTACATTACTTCAATACAACTTATACAACCTACAGTTCCTACAAAAGCTATATGAAAGACAATCCAACTATTAAGGGTAATGAGAATTATAAATGTAAAAATTGTAGATCGCAACATTGCTGTGTTCGTAGTTAAACTTACATACATAAACAATGTAATTTAAACACATTCATAGCTACTAGTCAGTTGTAATCCTGACTAATACCAGATTTTAATATTTTATATTTTACATTAATTGCTCCTGTTTAAGTTTTTTAATCTCAAAATACATAAAATGGAGTAAATTTCATTTATGCCTGGATATACACAGGCATTTGTGCTTAGCTGCCACACTAATTCTAGTCTTTCTAATAAAAGGCTATCAGGTCCACCTCTTCCATCTGATTTAATCTGATCAATGACTCGGAACTTAAATATATGTTCTGGATGTTCTATTATATGTCTTGCCAGAGCATTCTCTGACTTCTTATGACTAATACTGTACAAGTGCTCATACATTCTTTCCTTAAGTGTCCTAATGGTTTTCCCTATATAAAATACGTGGCATTGTTGGCATTTAGCTAGGTACACTATCATTTTAGACTGACAGTTGTATTTGTCTCTAGTGCTGTATTTTTTATTTTGGATGTAAAATGTCCGTCCAATTTCTATATGTTTACAGAAATTACACATCAGGCATTTTGTCATCCCTGGGTTTCTAATAATGCTCTGGGACTGATTCTCAAATATATTTTTGATGTTTCTTCCCCTCTTGAATATAATCCTGGGAAGTTGAGTAAGCTTTTTCCAACCAAGGGGTTATTCTCTAGAATTTCCCAATTCTTGTATAAGATGTTCCTGAACTCCCACGCGTTAATGCTATATGGTGTGATAAAACTATAAGTTATATGACTATGTTCTCTATTGGTGTCCCTACTTTCAAGTGTTTCATACCTCATGCCATTAACTTCTTGTTCAGTGCATAAAATGGGTCTATAAATTCCCCTGTTTCTCTTGTTGTAAATTTCATCAATGAGGTTACCCACTAGTACTTGTGGGTAGCCTCTATTGAGAAACATTGTTTCAAATTTTTGGCATTCAGTCTGAAGGTTGGTGTCAAGACTGACCATTTTAGCAGCTCTTACCAGCTGTCCCTTTACCACTGATCTTTTTTGGTGGAATGGGAGACAGCTGGTAAAATGTAATAAACCGCTGGAATATGTTTCCTTTCTAAAGATAGTACTGACGTATCTATTGTTCCTATTATTTTTTCTTAACTCAATGTCCAAGAATGAGATTTTATTTTCTCCATAACTTGATGTAAAGCTCAAAAAGTTTGTAGTATTGTTAAAATAGTGAAGTAAATCAGTAGCTTTTCTTTCATCTCCCTTAAGTATGACAGAAATGTTGTCCAAGAATCTTGTATAAAAATACAATTGATCTTTAACATGAGGTTGATTCCTGAAGAATTCATCTTCCCAATGTGCCATGACTAAATTAGAAAAACTTGCCCCAAGTGGAGACCCCATTTCAACTCCTACTTTTTGCAAGTAGAAGGCATTATCAAACATAATGTAGTTGTTGGATAAGATAATGTCCAACAGTTCCTCTACCAAGCCGATTTCCTCACTTGGGGCTTCCAAGTTTTTTAATTTACTAGAAACCCATTCTATCCCTTCTTGATGAAGGGATAGATGTATACAGGTCTTTTACATTAATTGTCATGAAATTAATTTCATTTTTGAATTCTAGTTGGGTAATTTCTCTCAAAAATGACCATGAGTCCTTGCATATTTGACTCTCATAGTTAATATATTTTTTCAATATAGAGTCTACTACCTTGGCACAACTGTAGGTGATACTATTACGTGCATCTACTAGTGGCCTCATAGGAGGATTCTCTATGTTCTTGTGTACTTTTGGTACGCCAAATAAAAGTGGAATTTTTGGCGCCATCATGGTCATATAGTTATACATGTCCAAGTCAATCTTCGCTTCTATGAACAAATCATTTATGTATGTTTTTATTCTAGCATAAGCTATATTAAGTTCATTCCTTGAGACGCCATCATATGTCTCACTATTTAATAATGGTATCATTCTTTGTTTATAGTCATCTATATGCATGATGACCAACCCCCTTTCTTTATCTGGTTTCATAATTCGGAGGGGCAGTTGCTGTATATCACTAATTGCACTTCTTTCCTGCCTAGTGATAATTCTTTCACCTTTGGACATTTTACCATTCTCTATACTGTGTCTCAGATCTATTTCACAAATTTTTTCGAATAGTGCAACACTATTCTGTAATGGTGGATTATATGTACTAGTAGTGTAAAACTCAGTCTCATTGTGTATTTTTGTCCCCATAATCACTGCTAAATTGACCTTACATATAAATAATTTAAAATCTGTAAGGGTTTGTGCTAATCGTGCTTGCTCTGCTATTACAAATACCATTATTATCCCAATTCTGTTTTGTTTATATTGGAAGTTTTTAAGGACTGATGTTACCTAAAAAAGGCACTGTGACAATGTGAGTTATTGCCATCTGTGCCAGGGAGAATGGGGATGAGTGTGTGTAACATATGCCAGGATAGTTACCTGGAGTTTTGTAAGTAATTTTGTGTCATATGACTATCACACTGACTTGTACAAATGCTTATGTTAAAATGTATCAACAGTGTTATCACTGATTAAATGTTTATTTAAACAGAGAATTATGTAATTTTTAAATACTACATCAGATCTTAGAAAAGCTCTGAGTCTGTACTGTACCAGAGTCATTTGATCAAATGAGATGTCATTCTATAACCAGCACTGAGGGGATGGAACTCGCAGATCACCTTGTTTTGTTTTATTTTCATTGGAAACTGGTATAAAAATGTATGACAGTTATCACAGTCGTTTAAGAGTTCAGTTGTAATCAGAAGTGGGAAGCTCATCACCTTGCCTTGAGGAAGTAAGCAACTCTGCATCTAATCTTGCCTTGCTGTATTAATTAAGTTAGATAGGGAAAAGTTCTTCTTTAGATGGTCAGGAATTACAGTGACATTAACTAAGTATTGTTTTTCTATCTACTTGAATCTCTCCAACTGTTATTTTTATTTCTCCTGAGATTGAAACTTTGATGTTTATTTATTGCACTTAAATATTTAATATTCTCATGTTTTCTATTTTATTAATTATTAAATATTGTTATAGCTTTTATTGTGGCTGTTCTTTTAGAGATTACTTTTAACATCTTAAGAGTACTTGTGCTTATTCTATTGATGCCTTGGCCACTCCAAAAAGCCTTACTGCGTGGGTTACACTCTACCATTTATGTTAGTATTGATTTTACTCAGTATAATTGGATACCCTTGTAAGAGCCTAACATTGACTGGCTGGTGGCAACATTGTTACCTTATTGTCTGAGCATAAGGGGGCACAGCTAGTAAATCTGTGCCAGCCTTTTCCATGTGTGTGTGTGTGTGTGTGTGTGTGTGTGTGTGTGTGTGTGTGTGTGTGTGTGAGACAAATACCCAGGTGTGGGCGTGGCAGTTACTTGGAACTACTCTTGGGGGAAATTGTGTGTGATGCAGAGACCTGCATTTGAAATTACTGTCTAAATAAATTCCTGTTTCACTGACTGTCTGTCACTACTGTCTGTGGTGAGGATTGAGGCTCCTTGATTATTGGCTCAGGTAAAGAGGACCCATCACAGGCACTATAAAAGTGGAAAAGTTTTAGCCAGCGTACAAAATCCTTGTGGGACTTGAGGTCGTGGGGTGCAGGCCATCCCTGTCAAAGCAGTTAGGACAGTACACCATCTCCTCCCAGGCTTATATGTATATTTAACCACCTCTGAATGACACCATAAGCTATTCCAGTTGATGAAGCTGATAAACTTTTGTTCATATTGCAACATCATCTGTGGTGTAGATAAAATGTTTCTCAAGTCTTGTTTCATACCTGACTCAGATACATATCTGGAGAATCACATTCTCTCTCTGTCCATATTTTCAATGGAGGTACATCTCAAATCATTTACATTCAAGTGTACTGTGTACCTGTGGCGTTGGGACCTAAGTGCCAGTGTGATGTGGTGAATCCTTGTAAGTAACTGACCATGATCATGTCCTTACACAGCCTGGTGAGTGGCGCATTAGTTTCACACAATGAAGTCACCAATTACTAGGATGTTGAATTATGTGGAGATTTGCCTTATGGGCCTTTGAATTGAGAAATAATGTGACTATTTACACTTAGGAATCCTTTGTGGCTTAGGTAGGTTACTGTTAAGAGCCTCAGCATATGTAGGGTCTATGTGATTGGTCTGATTTTTGTATGATAAGTTTAGTGTAGTCTTGTGTGATACCAACAACCTGCTCATTATTTGTCTTGTCTTCATGTGAGCTTTGCCTGCAATAGCATTAAATAACTGTATCTCTCACATAACACTGTCAGTTTGGTTTAGTAGTAGGTGTTTGTCAGTAAACATGAGACAATTGCTGCATTGTTTCAGGATGCCCATTTCAACCAAGGTGGCTCCAGATCCAGTTAGAAAGTGCAAGTCCATGGATCCATATGCTTACTAACGTGGGTTGAAGGAGGAGGAGTAGCGACTGTGAGATTTGGAGTTTATTGCTGGAAATCTGGTAGTAGAGATATTGCTGGTCTCAACACAGCTGCATGCAGCTAGGAATCAATGATCTGTAGCTCCTTCTGTCACCAGAAGCAAAAGAGTAGCATTAACCCAGATGTTGCTGTGTTCAGTACACTTGCTATAGTCATCCTTTGGTAGATGCACACAGCAGCTGGATGCAAAGAGACATACAAGCTGCACAAAGGGCCTGAAAAGGTACTCACCAGAACTGCAACCAGGCTACTCGAAGTTCCATGCATACTGCTCTAACAGAGACCAGCAGGAACCAATGTCCCTTTGCTCCTTCTCTCAACAGGGGAAACACAGTAGCATTAATCCCAGGCTGGCTCCTAAGAAGCAATTTTCAGTTCTTCTGCTTATTGGTAATCTCTAGGAATGTTAAGAAATAATGTCCCTCTGTTCCTCCAGACACCGGGATATAATCAGAAGCCAACCAAACTGTGTGCCACAAGCTGCTGTGAAGACAAAACAAAAAAACAGAAGCACTATTCCCAAGCTGATTCCTGAGAAGCAGTTCCTAGGATTTCCAGTGACTGTTCATCTCATCCCAGATGTTACAGATTTTAAAAATAAAATGGAAAAATGGATTCATACTCATAATAAATAATATGAGTCAACAAATTCAGCAAACATTTAAGATTTAGATAGTGTTACATAGTTGAATAACACTTTAAGAGGAGATCTTAGAAATGAGTGAAATAAGATTTAGAATATGCCAATTGAGTGCAGTATAGAGAGTCTGACATATTCTGTAACAAAACAGATGTTTGCCAGTGCTGAAGGTGTACAAGTGGTCTGGTGGCAGAGTTTATTGTCCATATACAAGACTGTCTAGTTACAGTCCATGGGCGTGGCACATGGAGATCTTCAACAAAAATTGTTGCATTCCCCTGAGTTCCCTTGTGTGGTTCAACAAAAGATGGCAAACCTGTCTGTTGCAGGACCTCACTTCTCAGAGTCCTTGACATCTCAAAGCTGAAGGAGTGGGAGCAAGAGATTGCTTCCATCCACTAGATCAGTAAGACTTTAAAGTTCTCACTCATAGCTGTCCTTCATATTTTCACAAAGGAAACTGAAACAGGGTTGATGTCAGACCTACTCACAACTGGCCAGAAAAGTTTGAGTCAAATTCAAAAGGGTCAAATAATCAGTGCCTAGGAGATTGGTAGATATCCTTCTATATATCACTGTTAGTGTTCTTCACTGTAGGGATCTTCTGCCAAGGATAGCCCAACATCAAGCCAGTATATCAAAGCCTTTATATTTTGTATGTGCCATACATGCTCCCACACAGGGCGTAGGGCATGAAGGTAACGTATGGACACAGTTACACAGAACTACTTTCCCACCAGTCTGAATGCCATTATTGCTCATCTGAAGGCTCTTTGCTGTTCTGAATACCTAGCTGTCAGATAAGTGCCCCATTGGGGTCTTTTTTCATTTGCTGTTGGTCTTGTTTTCCTTTTTTTACCTGGAATTCTTGCCATCCAAGAAGGGAAAACATCCATGTGGGAGGCAGATTCCCTGTAAGAATTGCTACTACTACTCATGACCATACCTCCTGTAGTCTTTGTAAGGTGCTTATGCCTAAGACTCCTAGAAGCTGGTTGTTTTCCCTGACCATCTGTTTTGAGAACCAGAGACTTAAACAATTAGCCCAGGGTAGCATGACAGAATCGATTAACCCCGAGGTACTTCTCTTTAGTAAGAAGAAGGCCAAGAAATCTTAGATAGATTCTTTGGTTGCCCAACCTCCACTGGACATCTCTCCATCGAAGGGAAACCATGGTTGGTTATCTCTAGAGTGATTCTGGTTAGGGAAGAGGTTCCGAGTACTCTTATTGAATCCTGTCAGGGTTCAGAACCTACATTGTTTGTTAGGGCTGATATTCCTACCAAGAAAAAACACAGAAGACTAAACATTTTAATGTACATCCTAAGGACTATCAAAGGGAATGATGTCAGGAGTTTACTCAGGGCCTGTGTAATGCAGTAATGCTCCTGAAGCCTCCTGAAGAAGTTTCTCTGCCTAGTCCCCTTGGACTTCAACTCCATCCAAAAAGCCTAGGGAACCTGATTCTTTGGATGAGGATTCAGAGTCTGATGATAGGTCCTTGTCTTACTCCTCCCAGATGCCTTCTGTTTTGGCTTATGTCTTTGATGAAGAGGAGTCTGTTAGTCCTGAATCTCCTTTGCAGGCATTGTCTTTTAAGGACACAGTGGCTAGAGTGATGGAATACTTGAGTGGGATTCTTCTTGGGTGTCTGATAACTACAAGAGATATTATGAGCTGCTTCAGGAGGACACTACTAAACCTTCTGCACTACCTCCCGTGTTGGCTGCTTTGTTAGACACCTTTATAGCTGCCCCTAAGACTCATGATTTCCAGCCCCCTGCGCCAAAGAAATCTCACAGGGTCTATAATGTTCATGAGATTGTCAATTCCTATTTGTGTCCTCCTGCTAATCCTGCTGTGGTGTCTGCCTCCTCTGACAAGCCTTCGAAGCCTATTCCCTCTACCAAGCTTTTGCCTTCAAATAAGGATATCAGGGCAATGGAAAGAATTGGAAAGAAGGTATATACTGCTTTCACTTTAGCTTTTAGGGCCACCAGTTACCAGATCCACATGACCCAGATATGCTGTACCCTTGACTGCCCATGCTTGTCAGGTTATTTCTGACCTCCCTGATTCTGAAGGTAGGTCTTCTGTTATGTTTTGGGTTCTACCTCTTAAGTGGCTCGCCAGTCTATCAAATGCAGGTATGATTCTGCTGATGCCTCTTCTGCAGCTGCTGCTTTTGAGTTTGTCATGAGGCATTACTCTTGGTTTCATCTGCAGTCATTACCTGAAGACATTAAGGGCAACTTGCTAGATACTCCTTTGAATAATAAACATCTCTTTAGGACCACTACTGCTGCAGCTCTGTTTTAAGTCCCTTCAAGAAAAAAGTAAACATTTACAGGAAGTTAAATGTATTTTTGTGTCTCCTATCCCTACATTCCACAGGAACTATCCTACTAGGTCTGCTTTTGTTTGCAGGCAACCTTGTCAGGCCATTAATGGCAGGAAGGGTGGTAGACTAGCTCCTCCTGTTAAGTCTTCTCAGGCTCCTGTGGTTCAGAAACCACCTTTATCTGACAAGCCTACTTCTGTTTGGCATTTTCCCCCCTAACCCTTTGGCCAGGTTCCCTTGTCATTTTGTCTCTCCCTCTGTCTTCCAGACTGGCAAATCATCACCTCAGATTCTTGGGTTCTGTCTGTCATCTGTCAGGGTTGCTTCATGGTGTGGAAGTCTCTCCCTCCTTTTTTCAAGGATTCCTCAACCTCCTTGAGAGCAACTTCCTCATTTCTCAGAGGCTCCTCTATCCCCTGGTGAACCAGAGAACTCTTCAGCCTATCTCTCCTTCCAGAGTAGGAAAGGAATTTTACTCTAGAATGTTCCTGGTTCCCTGAAAGGATGGCACTTAGAGGCTTATTCTGGATCTCTCATTGCTCCATCACCTTTCTCAAGGTTCCTTTTTTTTTATGCTTTCTCGTCAAACCCTTTTTCCTCTGTTGCTGCCCCAGGCTTTTCTATTGTCCTTGGATCTGAAGAATGCTTGCCTTCATATTCCTATTCACCCTCTTTTTCAAGTAGATTTGAGTTTCTCTGCTTCTTCCTCTCATTTTCAATTCTCTGCTTTGCCCTTTGACCTCTCTACTGCTCCAACAGTATTCACAAAATGCCTAGATCCTGTGATTACCTTTTGCAGACTCCAAGGCATTCAGATTTTTTTCTTATCAGAAGACCGGCCATATCAACATCAAAGAGATGAGAGCTCTGATTCTGGCCCTTCAGGTTTTTCACCCCATGCTCTGTCCAGGCCCTCTGAAGGGTTACACAGACAACACCACAATGATGCAGTATGTCAGCAAGTGTGTGTTGGGGGGTACAGAGCCTTAACTTCTTTGCAGGCTGGCTGTTCAGGTCTAGCATCTGGCTATCAGTTAACTCCTCAGGGAGTGTATATTCCTTCAGAGCACAATCTAGTGGCAGAATCTTTGAGCAAGTCCAAAACACAGGATTATGAATGGATGTTTCACAGAGAAGTTTTTCTGGGCTTAGTTCATCAGTAGAGTATTCCTCAGATAGATCTTTTTGCCTCCCCTCTAAACCAGCAGCTCCCTTTTTTCTGTTCCAGTGTGCCATGCCATCTCATTTGGAAGAGGGATGCTGTTTCTTTTACTTGGAAGGGGATGTTTCTCTATGCCTTCCTTCCCCTTCCTCTATTTCCAAGAGTCCCACAGAAGATTCAGCTAGACTCCCCAAAAATCTTGCAAATGACAGCACTGGTTACCACTCTTCATGTTTCTTTCCAGGAACAATCACCACAAGTCACCTCACAGATTGGACCTCCTCACACAAAACACATGGTCACTCATCTATCGTCACTTGACACAGTAAATTATAGGGTTTTGATCCCTTTTAGGCACCTCTTTTTGTAGGATTTGCTCAGGGATTTACAGGAGGCAAGAAGACCCACAACCAGAAAGTCTTGCATGTCCAAATGGAGAAGATTTTCTGTCTAGTGCCATGCTTATAGCCAGGACCCTATTTCAGTGGAGGTCCCGCTGGTTCTGTTCTTTTTGTGTGAATTGATCCAGTCCAGCAGGCCTGTTCTTCTGTACAGGCCCATTTGTCAGCTATTTCTACCTGTCTGTCCTAGAATACTCCAGTTGGTGTCCTGCATCTTAGCCCTCCCGGAAGCCTATTCCTCCTTTTTGGGACTTTTGTTTTGTTTTGGAAAAATTTACCCATTCCTCCTTTTTTTTTCACAGAGATAGGGTGTCTCTTCATACTAATCCTTCCTTTATGTCCAAGGTTGTTAATGAGCTGTCCTTAAATCAGGTAGTACAGCTACCTTCCTTTTTGTTTTGTTTTTTGTTTTTTTTTCCCCCTTCTCCTCAATCTTTTAGTGAGAGGATTTTGCATATCTTGGATGTGCACAGACAGCTTGGGTATTATTTGGATAAAACTAAGACCATTCATAGGTCTGACAGCTTTTTCTTTTCATCCCAGGATTTTGTGTTTGGCTGTTTCTAAGCAAACCTTCTCCTCCTTGATATCTAACACAATTTCCTTTTGCTATTCTTTTCATGGCGAATGTCTCTGTTCTTCAATTACAGCTCATTCCACTAGGGCTGTTGCCTCTTCTGATGCTTTATTCAAGGGTTTGGACAACAATTACATCCTTAAAGCTGCTTCTTAGTTTTCAGTGCATACATTTACTAAGCATTATAATGTTGATGTGGTTTCTAGGACCAGCACAGGTTTTGCTATGGCCATCCTGCATGGGTTTGTTGAAGGCTTTTCACAGCCTTCCCCCTCCCATTCCTTTTCTTGAGATTTTGTACTTCCCCTAAGGTGAAGAGTACTGCAACAGTGATGTAGAAGGATATAGTACAGTTGTGTAAAATCTTACCATAATAGTAGATATCCTTCTCTTCACTGTTGCAATATTCGATCCCTCCCTCCATTCCCCCTTTTTTTGTCTTTTGGGTTTAATTTGGCTACCTTTCTGGCTGAGGGCTCCCCATTTCCATCTGCATTTTCTCTCTCTGGATGTGCATAGCTTTCTTTTGTCCTATGGAGATTGTTCTCTACTGTGGCATTTCAATGCTGGGTAACTGCATCCGTATGTCACCTTTATACCCTATGTCCTGTGCAGGGAGTATGCATGTAGCATACTTATGTGTACAAGACATAAAGGCTTTGATAAAGTGGATGGACATTGGGCTATCCTTGGCAGATGATCTCTTAAGTTGAAGAATACTGTAACAGTGAAAAGAGGGGCATCTAATGTTATGGTAAGACTTTACACAACTGTACATTTTGAGTACTTGACTGTTTAGCAGGAAATT